>NC_037668.1:188032121-188145284 GCF_003255815.1 Theropithecus gelada
GGGTTCACGCCATTCTCCGGCCTCAGCCTCCCGAGTAGCTGGGACTACAGGCGCCCGCCACCTCGCCCGGCTAGTTTTTTTTGTATTTCTTAATAGAGACGGGGTTTCACCGTGTTAGCCAGGATGGTCTCGATCTCCTGACCTCGTGATCCGCCCGTCTCGGCCTCCCAAAGTGCTGGGATTACAGGCTTGAGCCACCGCGCCCGGCCTTGTGCATCTTTTTATATGCTTATTTGCCTGTATATCTTCTTTGGTGAAGTGTCTGTTCAGATCTTTTGCCTGCTTTTTATTGTTAAGTTTTAAAAATTCTGTGTATATTTTAGATACAAGTCCTTTATCAGATATGTGTTTGCAGAGATTTTTCTCCCAGACTGTGGCTTGTCTTTTTATTCTTTTAACAGTGTCTTTTGCAGAGCATAAGTTTGTAACTTTAATGAAGACTACTTACCCATTTTTTTTTTTTTCATGGATTGTGCTTTTTTGGTGCTATATCTAAAAACGCATTGCTAAACCAAGGTGACCTAGATTTTTCCCTATATTTTCTTCTGGAAGTTTTATAGTTTTGCATTTTACATTTAAGGTCTATGATCCATTTTGAGGTGGTTTTTGTGAAGAGTATAAGGTCTGTATCTAGATTCATATTTTTGCATGTGGCTATCCAGTTTTTCCAGCACCATTGGTTGAGAGACTGTTCTGTCTCCACTGAATTGCTTTGCCCTTTTGTCAAAGATCAGTTAACTGTATTTGTATGGGTCTATTTTTGGGCTCTCTATTCTATTCCATTGATCTGTTTGTTTATTCTTTCACCAATATCACACTGCCTTGATTACTGTAGCTGCTTTTAAATATATGTTTTGTAACCTTGTACTTCCTTAAAAAAGATTCAAGATAGATTACAATTTCAGTTACATAGGAAGTAGGATAATTTTAATAAAAAAACAAAAATTATTAATCATAAAGATACGGATTCTTCTGCCAGTGGCTCTATTCTTTCAAAAGCTGGAAAACAAAGCTCTATTACAGTGGCGTATGGACAGGCCTAGGGCTTTTTACCATCTGGCATTTATCTGACAACACTGATAATTATACATTTAGACAGAGAGAAATACTGAGGTTATTCTTCAGTGTTATTGTTTTCCTTTGCATTTGTGATAACTAGTTAGTGTTGCATAGTTATTTATGGTTCATTGGAGATACATCTTAATACTTTAGTTATTTTATTAATTGATACTGCATCAAATGTTTGTTGAAATATCCATATATGCAAATCTGACCACATTCTTTTGCATTTTGTTTTAGGTCAATGACGCCTTCCTTCATGTGAAACAGGGGAAATCCATGGGCAAGGTGCTTCTCGCTGTTAAATAAATCCTCGCCTGAGCAGCAAAGTTAACATGTCCAGATCAAAACTCCACATCTTTCCCCAAAACCTGATTTCCCTTCTGTGTTTCCAAAGGTGTTACCACTTTCCTTACTAATCCAGGTTTAAAATCTTGGAGTCACCTCTGATTCTGTTACAACAGAATCAACTCCTAACTAGTATGATTATATAGTTTATTGTCCAAACCTTTTTGAGAGTAAAAGGGTGCCATTAGTAATTACATCAGGAAAACATATCCCAGGCAAACCAGGGTGTATGGTCAGTCTACTCAATGCATTATGAAAAGCAGTGATTGCCGAGTTCTGTCGTTCTCACCTCTAAGATATCTCTCATGTCCATATCCTCTTCTCCATTCTGACTAATTAAGCCTGAACTGCTATCACCAGTGACCTTCTAACTGCTTTTCCTACCTTTAAACTACTCTCACCCCCTCCATCCTTGTGATGCATTATTTTCATGGTGATCTTCCCGAAGCATAGCTCTGACTATGGCCCATCTCAGAAAACTACAGTGGCTGACCATTGCCTGATGGTGGAGTTCAGACCCCTTGAGCTAGCATTTCATTATGACTGTGATTTTTCCCTGCACCACTTTCCAGCCTTAAGTATGTATTGAACTTTCCTGCCTCCCTCATTTTGCCCTGCTTGTGCAATTTTTTCCACCCTCCATCTCTGTCAAACATAAGCCTTCCTGACCTCTAAGACCTGCCTTTGTCATGTGCCTTTACCCTCAGGCAAGGAGCAGTCTCTTCTTTTCCTCTTCTACCTTCCTGTAGCTTCCCCAGGATTTTTCACATTCTTCCTTGAATCATAGGGAACGACATGTGTAGTGGAGTGAACACAGGCCTCTGAATCCAAGATATGAGTTTAAATCCCAGCTTTGGAGGTGGTTACTTAAGGTCTCAGTGCCTTCATTCTTCTCCCTATATAAAGTAGATATTACAATATCTAACTTAGAGAGTCATTGGGAGCTATACATGCAGTGATTGGGTAAAGCACCTGGCATATGGCAAGCAATTAGCAAATGCTGGTTACTTCTACTTCTTTCTCTTCTCTTTTCCCAATGTATCATAAGTTCCTTGAGAGCAGGCACCATGTCTGATTTACCCTTGTATTTCCCACAGTACTTCCCATAGTGAGTTACCCTTAGTAAACAGTAAGTTGAATTGAATTTAAATTACCTATAAGTTTTAAAATGTGGGATTAAATTAAGAATATGTTGCTTTGGAAACACCCAAATGTCTATCGATGGATGAATGGATAAACAAAATGTGGTATACACATAATGGAATATTATTCAGCCTTAAAAAGGAATGAAATTCTGACATGTACTACAATATGATGAACCTGGAAGACATTATATGTGAAATAAGCCAGACAGAAAAGGACAAATACTATATGATTCCACTTATATGAAGTACCTAGAATAGTGAAATTCATAGAAACAGAAAGTACAGGTTGACATCCAAAATCTGAAATGGGAAACGCTCCAAAATCTGAAACTTTTTGAATGCTGACGTGATGCTCAAAGAAAATGCTCATCGGAGCATTTCAGATTTTGGATTTTTGGATTTGGGATGCTCAACTGGCATAATGTGAATATTCCAAACTCTGAAAAAAATCTGAAGTCTAAAACACTTCTGGTCTCAAGAATTTTGGATAAAGGATACTCAACGTGCAACATGTAGAATGTTGGTTGCAAGGTGGGAGGGGAGAACGGAGAGTTATTGTTTAATGGTACAATGTTTCGGTTTGGGAAGATGGAAAGTTTTGGAGGTGTGTGATGGTTAAGGTTGTGCAACAGTGGGAAGGTACTTAGTACTGCTCAACTGTGTACTCTTAAAAATGGTAAAATGATAAATTTCATGTATGTCTTACAATAATAAAAGAAGTTTTAAAAAAATCATGTTATCCTCTTTTCTAAGTGAATCTATTCAGGGAGGAGAACAGGGAGTGTGTGTAGCGTGCCTAGCTTAGGTTGGAGTCAGCTCCAGTCTCTGCCGGCGTCCTGGTTTGTTGGGAGAGGTCCTGTGCTTTTGCTGGGTGCTAAGCATTGTGCTGTATTCCTCCTACTGCATGAGTGATAATTCTCAGAAAGGAGGAGGTGGCACGAGGATAAAAACAGGCACCTGACACAACAGGGAGATGTGGGTACTTCCACTTATTCTTGATGAAATCCGCTTCCAATAAATGTGGTAAGAGGCTTTGTTTAGAAAAAAATATATGTTTTTTGAAGAATAGAATGATAAAATAGGATTAACATTTGAGGAAAGAATTTGAAACGGAGAAATTAGCAGAAGGAAGGGGGAGGAGAAAGATGTCAGGGAAATCACCCACGTGTGTGTTGTGGGCCACGTGATGCCTCCATGAGGGCCAGCACACTTCCTGCCACCTCTTCCGAATCTCAGCGGGTGTGTTTCAGCCTTCTGGGAGCTTCATGCCCTGTGATTCCATTTCATAATAGGCTTCTTCTCACCTCCCTTCCCCCAACCCCATTTCATCTTAATATGAACTACTTTTATATTTAAATGAAAGTTGGTTTTCAAAAATATTAAGAAAGTAAAATTTGAGCCGTATTTTAGAGTTTTCTAACACCCTTTGGCATAACTGAAGACACGCTGGATAGCTCGTGAGAGAGAAGACAAATCAGGATTGGGAAAAGTGTATGAGCCCAGCCAGGAGCTGCCTTTTCCGCTGCTGAGAGCTGATCAGTAGGTGTCACAAATAATAAAGATCTATTGTCCACAGTTCACTAACATCAAAATGACTTAAATAGAAAGAGACAGTCATTTAGGAGAATGAGTTTTTTCCGATTTAACAAGTTTTGGTTAGAACCCCTAATGACCTGTTCTCTGCTTGCCTCTGTTCCTGTTTCATTGGAGTGATTTGATTTGAAAGCATTTGAGTCATATTTTAGTCATCATTTGGTTATTCTACCATCTGAGCCATTAGTTAGTCTGAAAAAAGAATCAATGCAGCTCCAAGTGACAGTATTTATTCTATATTCACAGACTTTTCCCAGCTCTTCCTTGTAGGCTGCTGCTGGAAGAATCATGCCCACACGCCCACCTCCCCTTTTTCAGTAACTGTGGGTCTCTCCACCTGCACATACTTCTCTCCAAACCAAAACGAGGTTTTCTGCCATTAGCTGTGAAATGATCTTATTTATGCACCACCAGTATATTTGTCCCTGCTCCTTCCTCTGTAATCTGTGTGAATTTAGAAAATGACCTTTTCTATTTGAGCTATGGTAAAGATAATAAGGGCTGTTATTTGAGAAGCAAAGGATAGTGAAGTGCCTTCATGTATTCAATTGTATTTAATTTAAAACAATTGGAGTAAACTAAGAAAAATTCATTCTATTATTTCGTTTTCTTATTTTTTTTTCCAAGTTTATATAAAGGAATCAAGGAGCAATGACTGTTTTTTTCTTTTCTTGAGATGAAGTCTCACTCTGTCACCCAGGCTGGAGTGCAGTGGCATGATTGCAGCTCACTTCAACCTCTGCCTCCTGGGTTCAAGAGACTCTCCTGCCTCAGCCTCCTGAGTAGCTGGGACTACAGGTGCACACCACCACGCCTGGATAAATTTTGTATTTTTAGTAGAGACAGGGTTTCACCACGTTGGCCAGGCTGGTCTTGAACTCCTGACCTCAAGTGATCAATCCTAGCCTCCTAAAGTGCTAGGATTACAGGTGTGAGCCACGGCGCCAGGCCAGCAATGACTTTTCAAATCTCTTTTGTTTGTAAAAGTGATGTGAGGGGAAGACCTAATTAAATAAACAAATTCTGGCATTTCCATTTGTTCTCTTCCATTTTGCTTCTTCATCAGAGCTTATTGGTAGATTGAAGGTCTGACTTGGAAATTAACTTGTTTCTAGAACTGTATCCTTGTTGAGGAATCATGTAAAAAGTGACTTTTTCACCTCTTTCTCTCTGTATTTAAAAACGGTCATTTTCTTGAACTTTGGTGAACTACATCATCATTTTAAAAATGGCACTGTTAAAATAATTACAACAATACCATATGGTCACTGGAAAAAGTCAAACAACCCAGAAATTTATAAGTAGAAATTGTTATCCTATTTTTCCTCTTTCTTTTTTCATTTCCATTCTCTAGGGAAAGTACTGCAAGCAATTTGTTGTTAGTCTTGAGTCTTGCAAACCTTTTTAAATACAGCCCGCACAACCCCCCATAAACAGAGATTTTTTAAAAATAAAGATATACATATATAAGCTTTAAAAATAGTATGCATACTGTTCTGTAATGTGCTGTTATAAATTAAAAATATAGACATTCATATTAGTATAAAGAGTTATCTCTTTTTAGCAGCTGCTTAGTATTCCATAGTGAGGAAGTATATAATACATAATCATTTCCTTATTAGTGAACTTATTCACATAAGCATTTATCAATGTGCCTCTATGTGAGCAAAAGTTTACAAATCTAGTGGGGGAGACAGACATTAATCAAATATATAAAATCATGCTAAACTGGTGCCATCCAAGGTCTAATGGAGGAATTCAACTCAGGAAGGTCAAGAAACATTCCCTGAGGAAAGACCTTTGAGCCTCTATCTGAAGATGGAAGCTTCTAGGAATTTAATCCTAGCGATTTAGATATAGAAGAAAGGGAAGAATATTCCCGGACCCTGTGGGTAGTGAAAGCACAGTGAATAAAGGGAGCTGAAAGAAGGCTGGTGGGGCTGAAGCTTGAGAAGCGAAGGCAACTGTTGTGAGATGAGGCTGGCAGTGGGGACCAGGTTAGGCAGGGATGTGCAAACAAGTTATGGGAATTTTGACTTTTCCCTAAAAGCAAGGGGTGCCATTGAAGTGCTGTAAGCAGAAGGGGAACAGGGGCAGCATGACTAAAATGGCCTTTTGGAATCCCTTCAACTATAGTGGGGAGAAGGGATTGGAGAGGAAAGGACAGCTAGGAGTTCATTAAAGTCCAAATGAAAGATGTTCTATCTTGGACTAAGGTGGTAGTGATGGGGAAGGAGATAAATGGACAGAAGGGAGAGCTATGCAGGAGATGAAAATGAAAGGACTTGATGTTAAATTAGATATAGAGATAACGAGGAGGAAAGGAGAGGGAAATGTCAAGATGACTCCTAGCTCCTAGATGTTTGAGAAGAGGGACATCAAAATTGGGTTTTGGCAGTGGAGAGGGGCTATGATGGGGCAAAAGGTTAAGTTTTGTAAATATTGAGATTTATGGGATATGTTAAATACCTGCGCAGGGCTCAGAAGAGAGGTGTGGCCTCGAGATACAACTTTGGGAATCATTTGCATGAAGGTAATATTGATGCCTGTGGTGTGGCTGAGATTATCCATGGAGAGTGTGTAGAGTGAGAAAAGAGTAGGGTATAGACTAGCCTTGAACATGTTTCCTTTCAATAGAACCATGGAATATTTCATAACTGTGCTATTTACCACTAAAAGTCTTAGAAGGGGTATTTTGGTGATTTAAAATAAGTGCCAAGTTAATACAAGGAAGGATGCATTGTGCAGTTGCAAAAGCACCATCCTCTTAATGAAGGGCCAGGGACTGGGGCTCTAATTCCAGCTCTTTGATCTTGGTCTAGTTACCTTTTTCACTTTTTTCATGTGAAAAATAAGGATCACATGTTTTCTCTACCTTGCGTAGTTCATGTGAGGGTCAAATGAGATAAGGTATGTAAAAGTGCTTTGCAAGTTATTTTTATAATAGATTACAAGGTTGACTCTTACCAGTGTATTTAAATTCATTTCAGAGTTCATTTCATTTTATTGGAGCAAAAAATGTATATTTTTTTCAGCATATGCTGGGCTGACATGGAGCAAAAGAATTGTTTGATTTTTAAAATGGTCCTTCAAATATTTTTACATTTTAGCTAAAGTCATTGTGCTCTTTTATACAGAAGAATAGACAGAGTGATGGGAGCCCAATGATCTGATGTACCTCAAAGAATTACAGAGCCAGACAAGGTCTAGAGAAGGACATGTAAGTTGATCAAGAGGGTAGAGAGCATTCTTTGTGGGCGATGATAAAAGAATTAGAACTTTTCATTCTGGAAAGAAAGACACAGGCTGAGGGGGGAATATGATTAAGATGTATAAGATAATGCAAACCTAGTATAAAAATATGAACTTATTAAATCCCAGAGCATAAGAACTAAGGACAACTTTAACATTTTAAAGCAATAGTTTTAGGACAAAGCAAAAATAGCACTTTTTAACAGAAGAAGAGTAAACATATAGAACATATACAACAAAAGCAAATATTGTAAGAGATTTATGTTGTTAGAGGATAGATTCATAGGAGATTATAAAATGAAACCAAAACTATTTGGTTAAATCTCGCTAATCTGTTAGGATGATGATAGGGAATGACTGTTAAACTTACCTGCCTCTATCTGGCATCCTTATCTAAATCAAGATTCCTGAGTGTACCTGCTGGAGAGCAGAGAGCACAGAATTTGGGCTCAGGGGCCTGGCTGCAAGTATTACCTCTGTGATTCATAGAAGAGAATCATTTCTCTTCTATGTGCCTCAGTTTACTCATCTATTAAAAAAAGGAGGAGGGAAGGTAGTATCAACTATTATGAGAGATTCAAATGAAGCGATGTTTCTGAAAGTGTTTTGTCATTGATATATAGGTTTATCCTTTAAATTTAAGAATTTCCTCTTTTATTGTATCATTTCCAGTTCTATGCCCTTCAGGTAGGATGAGCTTTACTGTGCCCTTCCTGACCCTAGCCTAGTTAGGGAGCAGTACTCACAACTCAGAAATAGAGAGGATGGAGGGCAGGGAAGAATCCCTGGTCCTCTAGGGAGGTGGAGAAAGTACAGACACCCCTTTTCTGATACCCCTTTCCCTTTCTTGGAAGATCTGGTGGGTAAACTAAAGAACTAAAGGTAGGGAGAACTTTGCAAACATCTTTCTTGTCCTTTAGATGTTTTGGGTGATAAGATGCCACTTAAAAGATGGGGAGTGTTTGATCTTGGGTAACTTCCAGGGTTCTTATGGAGCTTAGGAACCCTGAAAAAGGCCAGTACAGGAGCTGGATGAGAAAAACCATGGGTACTGGTTTCCTATGGCTATCATTGGTTTAGGATTTAAGGGAGAGAGAAAAATATTGTAGTTCACTAAGGTGGGAAAGCTGATGGAGATCTGGGAGCAGGGGAAGCATGTCTTACCAGGAGGATCCTTTAAGTTCCATGTGTATCTCTTGGGAATATGACTTTGACAGAGGGGGTACACACTAGCAGGAAGAGAGAACTGATAACAGATAACTTCCTATCTCTTCCATAGCAGATACGAATTACTTCACCTGACTTTCAAGCACTACTTCATACAATCTCATCTGATCTTATTTCCCATGTGGTATAGTGGAGAGAGAATGGCTCATGAGCTAGGAAACCTTGGATTTGAATTTTTGCTTCACCACTAATTAGGTCTGTGAGCTCAGTTTCCCATGCATAAAATGATGATAATAGTAATGGCCTTATCATTGGGTTGCTATGGGATCAAATAAGATTATATTTGTGAAGCACTTAGCATAGTGCCTGGCACATCATAGACCCTAGATAAGTGCCAGCTTTTGTCATGACCCACCAGTACCCTCTTCTCTAAGGAGACTGCTAGACTATGAATTCTATGAAAGTGGGGATTGGGATGCATCTTGTCCACCATGGTGTCTGTGGTGCATGCCAGAGCCTGGAGGAACAAGTTTCCCTGTACCAAGATTCTGTCATTCCCTTTCTGTGCAAGTTGTATCCATTCAGGGCCCATTTGAAGGCTCATTTCTTCAGTGAAACCAGCCTATATTGATCTTTCTCTCCTCAGAACTCCCATAGCAATTCAGTCCTCAGATCACCATAGATTTGCATATTTGACTTGCTGCATTGTATGTGTTAGTCCTGTCCTTCAATGATGCTCAGCAAACGGTGAAACTTGCTATGGTCCAGGCCTTGGATTAGAGATGTGACCAAGGAGTCAATTCCTTAGATGCTGGACTTCTATTATATCTGATACTTTTTCCCCGGCATGGGATTCAGTGCAGGAAAGTGCCTGTCTTGCCTCAGACCTGAGGGAAACCTACTGTTTTCATGTGCTGCCTTTGACATGTGACACAGTGGGGTGCTTTGCAGGAACCTCTCCCTTTGATGGAAACATATTTTCTGGCGCTTACAACTAGAGTTCCTTCCTCATTCCTAGAACCTTTGACTTGATGGAAAAGCCGTGCAGGGCGTTCATGTTATTGCTAATTTGTCACAATAAACATAAAACAGTGCTCAGAATATTTTTCTCAATATTAACACAGCATTTATGTGTCAGAATATTTTTCTCAATATTAACACAGCATTTATATGTCAATTAGTGCCACTTTCACATAACATACCATGCTTGCTTAAAAGATTCCCCTTCCTTTCCTTTTGTTCTGAAAATTGCGAGTGCTAGTGGTAGAAGGTGCAGGTTTGCTGAATTTCTTCGCCCCTTTCTTCTCTCAAGAAAGGGTGAAGGGCAGTGCCTTTCTGGAGGCAGTGTGAGGAAGTGGCACTAGCCCTTGCACATCTCCTGCTTTGCATTTCTGCTCATGTCTCAGGTCCATTTTCTGATTCCAGGCCACCCTTTACAGATCTGACGGAGCCAGGAACCACTGTGATCCACCAGGGATACCTCCCTACAGCTTCCAAGTCAGGGTCAATAACCTGCTCTTCCTATAGAACAGTTCTCTTTTGACTTCAGCTTGTAAAAATTCTGATGTATTTATTAATTTCATTTTTATCCTCTCTTTTGCTTCAAAGGTTATCTTTTTTAAGTTAAAAATAACCACAAGGAGACCTTGTGATCCTCTTCTCACTGACCCAGATATTTTAAGAGCAGTTATTTTAAGAGACTGACAGCCGCTTCTCATCTGGGGATTCAGGCCAGCTCTCAGGAGCTGATGAGCTAAATGTAATAATAAAATATTAATCCTATTTCCCATACATGAACTACTCTTCTTGTTTTCCCTTACCTATCCAGACCCTACTCATCCTTCAGGCCATTGTAGAAAAAGCCTTGGAGTTGGGGATAAAGACTTGTGCTCAATTCTCGACTTGGAAATTTTTGCTATCTGACCTTGGGCAAGTCACTTCAAGTCTGTGAATCTTGGTTTCTTCACCTGTAAAACAGGAATGCTGAGACTCTCACAGGGTGAATGCAGAGGGTTTGGGGTCCAGCCAGCCTGGTGACTGGAATATACAGAATGGAAATACTTACCAAACTCCAGAAAGCCCAATTTGAGTAATCCTCAATCTTTGATCTCTCCTATTTTTGTATTTCTGTGTTGTTGAGTCTATCTACATCATGCAATTTAACAATTAACTATACCTTGTCTTTAACATGTGGCTCTAGTTTCTTCACATCCCCAACTAGTGGCTAAGCACAGGAGGGCGCTGTGCATTTTATTTTTCTTGTGCTAACATTGCAATATTAGGCACTTAATTCTTGATAATTGATAGATGGAGTACATTACCCATTTAACGAAATTTGGGTTCTGCCATACAACACACGTTATTTTTGTCGTCTTGATGGATTCAATTTCACTGATTGTTGCTAATGATGAGCTAGCAGGACATTTTTTAGGCTTTCATTCTCTTGTCAAATTGTGGTTTCTCATCAAATATATGCAATACGTGTATTCAAAGACACTGCTGACCTGCTATGAACAGAGAGTTGACTTGTTTACCCACCGTGGGGATGCGTTTTCCCGGTGGAGCTTTGTTTTCTCTCTCAAGCGGGTTTGAGGAAGCCCATGGAGCTGTGTGTGTGCCTGCTGAGACTGTCTTTCCCCTGCCCTGACACACAGGGCCAGAAAGGAGGCCTATGGCTGACCCTCTTCTGGTTGTGACACGTTCTCAGTGGAATTCACAGTGGCCCAAAGAGCCGGTGTCATTCAGGTGGGAACCCCGTTCCCGGATGTCACATTGCTTTCACCAACTGCCTGCTGTGGGTTGAATTGTGTCCCGCAAAAGATATGCTGAAGTCCTAGCCTGTGGCATATGTGAATGTGACCTTATTTGGAAATAGGGTATTTGCAAATGTAATCAAGTTAAGATGAGGCCATACTGGATTGGGGCGAGGCCTAAATCCAGTGTCTGCTGTCTTCGTGAGGAGAGAGAGGGATGTGGCTGCACAGAGGGAAGATGGCCGTGTGAAGATGGAGGCAGAAAGTGGACTGATGCAGCTACAAGCCAGGGAATGTCAAGGCTGGCTGGGAGCCACCCGAAGCCAGAAGAGGCAGTGAAGGGTTCTCCTCTAGAGGCTGCAGAGGCAGCGTGACCCTGCCCACACCTCAATTCCAGACTTCCAGACTTCAGAACCGTGGGAGAATATATTTCTGTTGTTTTAAGCCACAAAGTTTGTGGTAATTTGTTATGGCAACCACAGAAAACTAATACGCTGCCCAAGAGTCTAAATAAAATACAAGAGAGGCTCTAATTAGAATAGGTTACCCACCTTCCCCTGAAAGGCCTTGATCCTAGTCCCTTTGTGCCCTACCTGGTGATTACCTGAGTATAAGGTTCCCGGCCTTTCCCCTACACAGCTCTGTATGGTTCCTTTTTCATCTCCCAGGTGCCTGACCCCCCGCCCCTTCCTCTATATCCTCAACCTCACTGTTATGCTCTAAATGATGCCTGACTAGGCATGTGTATTTTTATTTTATTTTATTTTTTGAGACAGGGTCTCACTCTGTCACCTAGGCTGGAGTGCAGTGGCACCATCTTGGCTTACTGCAACCTCTGCCTCCTGGGTTCAAGCAATTCACCACCTCAGCCTCCCGAGTAGCTGGGACTATAGGAGCACACCACCATGCCCGGCTAATTTTTGTATTTTTTGGTAGAAACGGGATTTCATTGTTGGCCAGGCTGGTCTCAAACTCCTGACCTCAAGTGATCCACCTGCCTCGGCTGCCCAAAGTGCTGGGATTACAGGTGTGAGACCCCACGCCCAGATGGCACGTGTATTTTTTAAGAGTTCCCAGGTCATTCTAGAATGTGGCCCGGTTTGAGAAGCTGGTGATGCAAGTAGTATTCTGGCCTCTTGATTTCTTACCCTCTTTAGTGCCAGCAGCCCTTCCTCCTGCCTCAGCTACCCACTCTCAGTCATGCTGTGGTGACTGGCTTTCCTAGTACTTGCTCCAACCTCAAAAATGTTGATTTCTGGCATCCCAGTCTGACCACCACCTCCTCACTTCCAGTTCCCCCACTCTAGAACCCCAACTCTGACCATCGTCTGGCATCACCAGGTTCCCTAATCCATATACTTTTTCATTGTCCATCATGACCCTCAGGCTCCCCTTTTTTCCTTCCTTTCCCAGCCTGAGTCCGTGGTCCCTGTTCAACACCCTGGCTCTCATGTTTCTCTGATGCTTTCCCCTGGCAAACCCCAGACCTGATAAAAATCTACTCACCAATTCAGGTCTGCATCCAGGCACCAAATCTCAGAGTGTGGCTGGATAAAAATACATAGCTGGCTTACTGGTCTTAATTTTATGCACAGAGTGCAAGTGGATTCTCAGTGGTGCCTGGCAGTGCTGCCTCATTTCCCTAGTTAATTCACTTTCCTATTCTTTGAGAGGCTATTTTACACCTTCTCTCTCCAAACCAACTCCCTCTAGTATCTCTGCCTCCTCACTCTTCCAAAAGGCCCAGCTCATTTCTGCCTCCAGACGTTTGCACTTACAGTCACTCTGTCTTCCACACTTCCCCCTGCCATTCTTGCCATGAAAAACCCCTCACTGGATTCATTTCCACTTCTCAAAGAAGTGTTCCCTGACTCCTCTGCCTAAAATAGCCTCCCATCCGGGCCCTAATGCTCTCTATCCTCTGACCCTTCCTTATGCACTTACCCTCGCTGGCATTACATGATGGGTTTATTTTTGTTCACTTGTCTGCCTCCTTCCCTGGCGCCTAGGCTCCATGCAGGCAGTGCCCTTCTGGTCTATCTGTTTCACCTCTATGCCAGGGACAGTGTCTGGCACACTGCCAGCTCTCAGCGAATGAACCAGTGAATGGATCAGCACAGGAAAGGGTCTATGTTGTATATTTTTGAACTTCTGACTTGGTTGGAAGTATCAACAGGGATGAAAAGTTCAGGCTCTTGATCCATACTAGACCTGGACTCAAAGTCTGGAGTCTGGTTCTTTTTTTTTTTTTTTTTTTTTTTTGAGACGGAGTCTTGCTCTGTCACCCAGGCTGGAGTGCAGTGGTGCAATCTCAGTTCACTGCAAGCTCCGCCTCCCGGGTTACCCATTCTCCTGCCTCAGCCTCCTGAGAAGCTAGGACTACTGGTACCTGCCACCTTGCCTGGCTAATTTTTTGTATTTTTAGTAGAGACAGGGTTTCACCGTGTTAGCCAGGATGGTCTCGATCTCCTGACCTCGTGATCTGCCCGCCTCAGCCTCCCAAAGTGCTGGGATTACAGGCATGAGCCACCGCGCCTGGTCGACTCAAAGTCTGGTTCTATCCTTGCTAGCTGTGGGCCATTGAGCAAATTACCCACCTTCTCTGAGCTTCAGTTTTCTCACCTGTAATAGAAGGGGC
Source organism: Theropithecus gelada (assembly GCF_003255815.1). Classification (NCBI taxonomy): domain Eukaryota; kingdom Metazoa; phylum Chordata; class Mammalia; order Primates; family Cercopithecidae; genus Theropithecus; species Theropithecus gelada. The sequence continues at coordinate 188,046,077 of NC_037668.1, forward strand.
TGGATGACAATAGCTACATCAAAAGGCTACTGTGCGTATTGCATAAAATTATATACATATAAAAAACAGCACAAAGCTGACAAAGTGTAAACACTCAACAATTGTTAAATAATGGCATAACAATTTACTAATTACTATTAGGTTAGAGCTATAGGCCATAGGTTGCAGCAATTGTCTAAATGCTTTACTGGTAATGATTCAATCACTCTTCACAACAACCTTTGAGGTAGTTACTACTAACCTCATTTCACAGATAAGGAAGCTGAGGCCCAGAGATTTTCAATGATTTACCTGATAACATGGAACTAGAGAGTGGCAGAACCAGGACCCAGCCTGGCAGTGTGGCTTCAGAGCCCGCACACATAACCATTGTGATATACTGCCTTCGCTCTAAAAAGGAGTTTTTCACATTTTACATAGTCACTCCTGGGGAGTTCAAGATGTTTTCCCAATACTTGACTCAGTCTTGTGATGGGTAAACCGGAGATTTCTCATCTATTGTAAATAAGTAATTTAGCTTAAGTAGTGGAGCTTACAGTTCTTTCAAGAAGAAACAATTACACTTATTATTTTCTGCCAAGGGTTTTGGTTTAGTGAAGTCTGAGCTAATACTTCCAATCTGCTGGTGATATGGGAAAGGATGTGCCTATGAGACCCAAAAGGTATGTATTTAGGAGTACATCAGTTATTGCATTGTTTTTTGTCTGTTTTTGAGATGGAGTCTGCTCTGTCACTAGGCTTCAGTGCAGTGGTGCAATCTCGGCTCACTGCAACCTCCGCCACCTGGGTTCGAGCAATTCTCCTGCCTCAGCCTCCCGAGTAGCTGGGACTACCGGCCTGCGTCACCACGCCCAGCTAATTTTTGTATTTTTAGTACAGACAGGGTTTCACCATGCTGGCCAGGATGGTCTCGATCTCTTGACAGCCCGCCTCTGCCTCCCAAAGTGCTGGGATTACAGGCGTGAGCCACCGCGTCTGGTCCAGTTATTCCATTTTTCACTTTGATTTTGGTTTGTTTTTGTTTTAGAAATGGGGGTCTTGTTATATTCCTCAGGCTGGTCTCAAACTTCTGGCCTCAAGCAATCCTCCTGCTTTGGCCTCCCAAAGTGTTGGGGTTACAGGTGCGAGTCACTGTGCCTGGCCTTTATTTTTCTTTTTGTTTTTTGAGATGAAGTCTCGTTCTGTTGCCCAGGCTGGAGTGCAATGGCACGATCTTGACTCACTGCAACCTCTGCCTCCCAGGTTCAAGTGATTCTCCTGCCTCAGCCTCCTGCTTTCATTTTTATTCTTTTGTTTAGTTACATGCAGACAAGTCTAGTAACTTCCCTAATTTATCCAAGCTGTCTGAACCAAAGAAAATGCAGGTTTATGAGTATGTGGATGTACGCTTTTTGCACATATTCCAAATGTATCTCTTTTTAAGTAGGGGAAATATTTGGGAAATGAGACTGCAATATTCTCTCAGGATTGGTGGTCACAAGTTCCATGTAAACTAAAGCTCAATATTATCAATAAGAGCCTGTGTAGTACACATGTTCTTAAATATGTGCAGCATTCACAGATAACAAATCTTTTAATATTCCTTCTTATTTCTTTTTTCACTAACCTTTTTTTCTCCACCACCCTAAGTTAATTTGAATTCATCTCCCACTGCTGACCTCTCGTAGCACTTAATGTTGATATCACACACTTGGCATTTGTTTACATTGTGCTCTTTATGGAGATCTACTTGCATCCTTAATTTCATCTAGTTGAGGAATTATTAACAACCTAAAGGAGAATAAACTAATTGCAAGACAAGATGGCAAATGCAGGCCATATTTAATTATTCTTTGCATAAATCTCAGGAAGTGCTCTTTGCATACAAAGCAAGAATATGGTAATTATGAGTGTCTTTTCTAATTATGACAAGCCACTTTCCACAAGATCTGTTTTTAATATTTGCAGCACGATGTTTTGGGATCTTTGAGAGCCAAAAGTCCTGAGTTCTACTGTGCGACCTTGGTAAGTTATTTAACCTTTCTGAATCTGTAATTTATTTTATTTTTTTGAGACAGGGTTTCATTTTGTTGCCCAGAATGGAGTGCACTGGTGTGATCACAGCTCACTGTAGCCTCAACCTCTTGGGTCCAAGTGATCCTCCCACCTCATCCTCCCAAGTAGCTGGGACAATAGGCACACCACCATGTCCGGTTAATTTTTGTATTTTTTTATAGAGAGAGGGTTTCGCCATGTTGCCCAGGCTGAACTCCTGAGCTCAAGTGATCCGCCTGCCTCAGCCTCCCAAAGTGCTAGGATTACAGGTAAAAGCCACCGTGCCTGGCCTGAATCTCTAATTATTTCTATCTAAAATTATGGGTTGAATTAGAGATAAATGCTATGGTTTGATTGTTTGTTTTCCACCACAATTAATATGTTGAAATCCTAACCCCCAAGGTGATGGTATTAGGAGGTGGCAACTTTGGGATGTGATTAAGTTATCTGGGTGGAACCCTTTTGAATGGGATTAATACCCTTACAAAAGAGGCCTGAGGGATCTCAGTCATCCTTTCCACCATGTGAGGTTACAGTGAGATGTCTGCATATGAGGAACAGGTCTTCATGAAAGACTCAATTTGCCATCCTCTTGAGCTTGGTCTTTTGAGACTCCAGAACTGTGAGGACTAAACAGCTGTTTGTAAGCCACACAACATATGATATTTTGTTATAGCAGCCCATACAAACTGAGACAAGATCCTTTAGGATTATAACAAATTTTTAGGACTCTACTTTGAATTATTTTTATAGTGGAAGTAAAAGAACATTTCTTTTTAAAAAGTTATTTCTTTTTCTTTTTTTTTGTTATTATACTTTAAGTTCTAGCATACACGTGCACAACGTTCAGGTTTGATACATCGGTATACATGTGTCATGTTGGTTTGCTGCACCCATCAACTCATCATTTACATTAGGTATTTCTCCTAATGCTATCCCTCCCCCAGACCCCCAACCCCTGATAGGCCCTGGTGTGTGATGTTTCCCACCCTGTGTCCGAGTGATCTCATTGTTCAATTCTCATCTGTGAGTGAGAACATGCAGTGTTTGGTTTTCTGTCTTTGTGATAGTTTGCTGAGAATGATGGTTTCCAGCTTCATCCATGTCCCTACAAAGGGCATGAACTCATCCTTTTTTATGGCTGCATAGTATTCCATGGTGTATATGTGCCACATTTTCTTAATCCAGTCTATCCTTGATGGAAATTTGGGTTGGTTCCAAGTCTTTGCTGTTGTGAGTAGTGCCACAATAAACATACGTGTGCATGTATCTTTATAGCAGCATGATTTATAATCCTTTGGATATATACCCAGTAATGGGATTACTGGGTCAAATAGTATTTCTAATTCTAGATACTTGAGGAATTACCACACTGTCTTCCATAATGGTTGAACTAGTTTAGACTCACACAAACAGTGTAAAACCATTCCTATTTCTCCACATCCTCTCCAGCATCTGTTGTTTCCTGACTTTTTAATGATTGCCAATCTAATGGGCGTGAGATAGTATCTCATTGTGGTTTTGATTTGCATTTCTCCGATGACCAGTGATGATGAGCATTTTTTCATGTGTCTGTTGGCTGCATAAATGTCTTCTTTTGAGAAGTGTCTGTTCATATCCTTTGCCCACTTTTTGCTGGTATTGGTTGTTTTTTTCTTGTTAATTTGTTTGAGTTCTTTGTAGATTCTGGATATTAGACTTTTGTCAGAAGGGTAGATTGCAAAAATTTTCTGCCATTCTGTAGGTTGCCTGTTCACTCTGATGGTAGTTTCTTTTGCTATGCAGAAACTCTTTGGTTTAATTAGATCCCATTTGTCTATTTTGGCTTATGTTGCCATTACTTTTGGGGTTTTAGTCATGAAGTCCTTGCCCATGCCTATCTCCTGAAAGGTATTGCCTAAGTTTTCTTTTAGGGTTTTTATGGTTTTAGGTCTAACATTTAAGTCTTTAATCCATCTTGAATTAATTTTTGTATAAGGTGTAAAGAAGGGATCCAGTTTCAGCTTGCTACACATGGCTAGCCAGTTTTCCCAGTACCATTTATTAAACAGGGAGTCCTTTCCCCATTTCTTGTTTTTGTCAGGTTTGTCAAAGATCAGATGGTTGTAGATGCGTGGTGTTATTTCTGAGGACTCTGTTCTGTTCTATTGGTCTATGTATCTATTTTGGTACCAGTACCATGCTGTTTTGGTTATTGTAGCCTTGTAGTATAGTTTGAAGTCAGGTAGCATGATGCCTCTAGCTTTGTTCTTTTTGCTTAGGATTGTCTTGGCAATGTGGGCTCTTTTTTGGTTCCAAACGAACTTTAAAGTAGTTTTTTTCCAATTCTGTGAAGAAAGTCATTGGTAGCTCGATGGGGATGGCATTGAATCTATAAATTACCTTGGACAGTATGGCCATTTTACGATATTAACTCTTCCTGTCCATGAGCATGGAATGTTCTTCCATTTGTTTGTGTCCTCTTTTATTTCGCTGAGCAGTGGTTTGTAGTTCTCCTTGAAGAGATCCTTCACATCCCTTGTAAGTTGGATTCCTAGGTATTTTATTCTCTTGTAGCAATTGTGAATGGGAGTTCATTCATGATTTGACTCTCTGTCTGTCTATTATTGGTGTATAGGAATGCTTATGATTTTTGCACATTGATTTTGTATCCTGAGACTTTGCTGAAGTTGTTTATCAACTTAAGGAGAGTTTGGGCTGAGACGATGGAGTTTTCTAAATACAATCATGTCATCTGCAAACAGGGACAATTTGTCTTCCTCTTTTCCTAATTGAATTTGCTTTATTTCTTTCTCTTTTTTTTTTTTTTTTTTTTTTTTTTTTTTTTTTTTTTTTTTTTTTTAATTTATTTATTATTATTATACTGTAAGTTGTAGGGTACATGTGCATAACGTGCAGGTTTGTTACATATGTATACTTGTGCCTTGTTGGTGTGCTGCACCCATCAACTCGTCATTTACATCAGGTATAACTCCCAATGCAATCCCTCCCCCCGCCCCCCTCCCCATGATAGGCCCCGGGTGTGTGATGTTCCCCTTCCCGAGTCCAAGTGATCTCATTGTTCAGTTCCCACCTATGAGTGAGAACATGCGGTGTTTGGTTTTCTGTTCTTGTGATAGTTTGCTAAGAATGATGGATTCCAGCTGCATCCATGTCCCTACAAAGGACACAAACTCATCCTTTTTTATGGCTGCATAGTATTCCATGGTGTATATGTGCCACATTTTCTTAATCCAATCTGTCACTGATGGACATTTGGGTTGATTCCAAGTCTTTGCTATTGTGAATAGTGCTGCAATAAACATACGTGTGCATGTGTCTTTATAGCAGCATAATTTATAATCCTTTGGGTATATACCCAGTAATGGGATGGCTGGGTCATATGGTACATCTAGTTCTAGATCCTTGAGGAATCGCCATACTGTTTTCCATAATGGTTGAACTAGTTTACAATCCCACCAACAGTGTAAAAGTGTTCCTATTTCTCCACATCCTCTCCAGCACCTGTTGTTTCCTGACTTTTGAATGATCGCCATTCTAACTGGTGTGAGATGGTATCTCATTGTGGTTTTGATTTGCATTGCTCTGATGGCCAGTGATGATGAGCATTTTTTCATGTGTTTGTTGGCTGTATGAATGTCTTCTTTTGAGAAATGTCTATTCATATCCTTTGCCCACTTTTTGATGGGGTTGTTTGTTTTTTTCTTGTAAATTTGTTGGAGTTCTTTGTAGGTTCTGGATATTAGCCCTTTGTCAGATGAGTAGATTGCAAAAATTTTCTCCCATTCTGTAGGTTGCCTGTTCACTCTGATGGTAGTTTCTTTTGCTGTGCAGAAGCTCTTTAGTTTAATGAGATCCCATTTGTCAATTTTGGCTTTTGCTGCCGTTGCTTTTGGTGTTTTAGACATGAAGTCTTTGCCCATGCCTATGTCCTGAATGGTACTACCTAGATTTTCCTCTAGGATTTTTATGGTATTAGGTCTAACATTTAAGTCTCTAATCCATCTTGAATTAATTTTCGTATAAGGAGTAAGGAAAGGATCCAGTTTCAGCTTTCTACTTATGGCTAGCCAATTTTCCCAGCACCATTTATTAAATAGGGAATCCTTTCCCCATTTCTTGTTTCTCTCAGGTTTGTCAAAGATCAGATGGCTGTAGATGTGTGGTATTATTTCTGAGGACTCTGTTCTGTTCCATTGGTCTATATCTCTGTTTTGGTACCAGTACCATGCTGTTTTGGTTACTGTAGCCTTGTAGTATAGTTTGAAGTCAGGTAGCGTGATGCCTCCAGCTTTGTTCTTTTGACTTAGGATTGTCTTGGAGATGCGGGCTCTTTTTTGGTTCCATATGAACTTTAAAGCAGTTTTTTCCAATTCTGTGAAGAAACTCATTGGTAGCTTGATGGGGATGGCATTGAATCTATAAATTACCTTGGGCAGTATGGCCATTTTCACAATATTGATTCTTCCTATCCATGAGCATGGTATGTTCTTCCATTTGTTTGTGTCCTCTTTTATTTCACTGAGCAGTGGTTTGTAGTTCTCCTTGAAGAGGTCCTTTACATCCCTTGTAAGTTGGATTCCTAGGTATTTGATTCTCTTTGAAGCGATTGTGAATGGAAGTTCATTCATGATTTGGCTCTCTGTTTGTCTGTTACTAGTGTATAAGAATGCTTGTGATTTTTGCACATTAATTTTGTATCCTGAGACTTTGCTGAAGTTGCTTATCAGCTTAAGGAGATTTTGGGCTGAGACAATGGGGTTTTCTAAATATACAATCATGTCATCTGCAAAGAGGGACAATTTGACTTCTTCTTTTCCTAACTGAATACCCTTGATTTCTTTCTCTTGCCTGATTGCCCTAGCCAGAACTTCCAACACTATGTTGAATAGGAGTGGTGAGAGAGGGCATCCCTGTCTTGTGCCAGTTTTCAAAGGGAATTTTTCCAGTTTTTGCCCATTCAGTATGATATTGGCTGTGGGTTTGTCATAAATAGCTCTTACTATTTTGAGGTACGTTCCATCAATACCGAATTTATTGAGCGTTTTTAGCATGAAGGGCTGTTGAATTTTGTCAAAAGCCTTTTCTGCATCTATTGAAATAATCATGTGGTTCTTGTCTTTGGTTCTGTTTATATGCTGGATTATGTTTATTGATTTGCGAATGTTGAACCAGCCTTGCATCCCAGGGATGAAGCCCACTTGATCATGGTGGATAAGCTTTTTGATGTGTTGCTGAATCCGGTTTGCCAGTATTTTATTGAGGATTTTTGCATCGATGTTCATCAGGGATATTGGTCTAAAATTCTCTTTTTTTGTTGTATCTCTGCCAGGCTTTGGTATCAGGATGATGTTGGCCTCATAAAATGAGTTAGGGAGGATTCCCTCTTTTTCTATTGATTGGAATAGTTTCAGAAGGAATGGTACCAACTCCTCCTTGTACCTCTGGTAGAATTCAGCTGTGAATCCATCTGGTCCTGGACTTTTTTTGGTTGGTAGGCTATTAATTGTTGTCTCGATTTCAGAGCCTGCTATTGGTCTATTCAGGGATTCAACTTCTTCCTGGTTTAGTCTTGGAAGAGTGTAAGTGTCCAGGAAATTATCCATTTCTTCTAGATTTTCCAGTTTATTTGCGTAGAGGTGTTTATAGTATTCTCTGATGGTAGTTTGTATTTCTGTGGGGTCGGTGGTGATATCCCCTTTTTCATTTTTAATTGCGTCGATTTGATTCTTCTCTCTTTTCTTCTTTATTAGTCTTGCTAGTGGTCTGTCAATTTTGTTGATCTTTTCAAAAAACCAACTCCTGGATTCATTGATTTTTTGGAGGGTTTTTTGTGTCTCTATCTCCTTCAGTTCTGCTCTGATCTTAGTTATTTCTAGCCTTCTGCTAGCTTTCGAATGTGTTTGCTCTTGCTTCTCTAGTTCTTTTAATTGCGATGTTAGAGTGTCAATTTTAGATCTTTCCTGCTTTCTCTTGTGGGCATTTAGTGCTATAAATTTCCCTCTACACACTGCTTTAAATGTGTCCCAGAGATTCTGGTATGTTGTATCTTTGTTCTCATTGGTTTCAAAGAACATCTTTATTTCTGCCTTCATTTCGTTATGTACCCAGTAGTCATTCAGGAGCAGATTGTTCAGTTTCCATGTAGTTGAGCGGTTTTGATTGAGTTTCTTAGTCCTGAGTTCTAGTTTGATTGCACTGTGGTCTGAGAGACAGTTTGTTATAATTTCTGTTCTTGTACATTTGCTGAGGAGTGCTTTACTTCCAATTACGTGGTCAATTTTGGAATAAGTACGATGTGGTGCTGAGAAGAATGTATATTCTGTTGATTTGGGGTGGAGAGTTCTATAGATGTCTATTAGGTCTGCTTGCTGCAGAGATGAGTTCAATTCCTGGATATCCTTGTTAACTTTCTGTCTCGTTGATCTGTCTAATGTTGACAATGGAGTGTTGAAGTCTCCCATTATTATTGTATGGGAGTCTAAGTCTCTTTGTAAGTCTCTAAGGACTTGCTTTATGAATCTGGGTGCTCCTGTATTGGGTGCATATATATTTAGGATAGTTAGCTCTTCCTGTTGAATTGATCCCTTTACCATTATGTAATGGCCTTCTTTGTCTCTTTTGATCTTTGATGGTTTAAAGTCTGTTTTATCAGAGACTAGTATTGCAACCCCCGCTTTTTTTTGTTCTCCATTTGCTTGGTAAATCTTCCTCCATCCCTTTATTTTGAGCCTATGTATGTCTCTGCGTGTGAGATGGGTCTCCTGAATACAGCAGACTGATGGGTCTTGACTCTTTATCCAGTTTGCCAGTCTGTGTCTCTTAATTGGAGCATTTAGTCCATTTACATTTAAGGTTAAGATTGTTATGTGTGAACTTGATCCTGCCATTATGATATTAACTGGTTATTTTGCTCATTAGTTGATGCAGTTTCTTCCTAGCCTCGATGGTCTTTACATTTTGGCATGTTTTTGAGATGGCTGGTACCGGTTGTTCCTTTCCATGTTGAGTGCTTCCTTCAGGGTCTCTTGTAAGGCAGGCCTAGTGGTGACAAAATCTCTAAGCATTTGCTTATCTGTAAAGGATTTTATTTCTCCTTCACTTATGAAACTTAGTTTGGCTGGATATGAAATTCTGGGTTTAAAATTCTTTTCTTTAAGAATGTTGAATATTGGCCCCCACTCTCTTCTGGCTTGTAGAGTTTCTGCCGAGAGATCTGCTGTGAGTCTGATGGGCTTCCCTTTGTGGGTAACCCGACCTTTCTCTCTGGCTGCCCTTAAGATTTTTTCCTTCATTTCAACTTTGGTGAATCTGGCAATTATGTGTCTTGGAGTTGCTCTTCTCGAGGAGTATCTTTGTGGCGTTCTCTGTATTTCCTGGATTTGAATGTTGGCCTGCCCTACTAGGTTGGGGAAGTTCTCCTGGATGATATCCTGAAGAGTGTTTTCCAACTTAGTTCCATTTTCCCCCTCACTTTCAGGCACCCCAATCAGACGTAGATTTGGTCTTTTTACATAATCCCATACTTCTTGCAGGCTTTGTTCATTTCTTTTTCTTCTTTTTTCTTTTGGTTTCTCTTCTCGCTTCATTTCATTCATTTGATCCTCAATTGCTGATACTCTTTCTTCCAGTTGATCGAGTCGGTTACTGAAGCTTGTGCATTTGTCACGTATTTCTCGTGTCATGGTTTTCATCTCTTTCATTTCGTTTATGACCTTCTCTGCATTAATTAGTCTAGCCGTCAATTCTTCCACTTTTTTTTCAAGATTTTTAGTTTCTTTGCGCTGGGTACGTAATTCCTCCTTTAGCTCTGAGAAATTTGATGGACTGAAGCCTTCTTCTCTCATCTCGTCAAAGTCATTCTCCGTCCAGCTTTGATCCGTTGCTGGCGATGAGCTGCGCTCCTTTGCCGGGGGAGATGCGCTCTTGTTTTTTGAATTTCCAGCTTTTCTGCCCTGCTTTTTCCCCATCTTTGTGGTTTTATCTGCCTCTGGTCTTTGATGATGGTGATGTACTGATGGGGTTTTGGTGTAGGTGTCCTTCCTGTTTGATAGTTTTCCTTCTAACAGTCAGGACCCTCAGCTGTAGGTCTGTTGGAGATTGCTTGAGGTCCACTCCAGACCCTGTTTGCCTGGGTAACAGCAGCAGAGGCTGCAGAAGATAGAATATTTCTGAACAGCAAGTGTACCTGTCTGATTCTTGCTTTGGAAGCTTCCTCTCAGGGGTGTACTCCACCCTGTGAGGTGTGGGGTGTCAGACTGCCCCTAGTGGGGGATGTCTCCCAGTTAGGCTACTCAGGGGTCAGGGACCCGCTTGAGCAGGGAGTCTGTCCCTTCTCAGATCTCAACCTCCGTGTTGGGAGATCCACTGCTCTCTTCAAAGCTGTCAGACAGAGTCGTTTGCGTCTGCAGAGGTGTCTGCTGCTTTGTTATTGTTTTCTGTGCCCTGCCCCCAGAGGTGGAGTCTGCAGAGACAGGCAGGTTTCCTTGAGCTGCTGTGAGCTCCACCCAGTTCGAGCTTCCCAGCAGCTTTGTTTACCTACTTAAGCCTCAGCAATGGCGGGCGCCCCTCCCCCAGCCTCGCTGCTATTTCTTTCTGCTGCTATTTCTGCTGCTATTTCTCGCTGCTATTTCTTTCTCTTGCTTGATTGCCCCGGCCAGACCAAACTATTCAACACTATGTTGAATAGGAGTGGTAAGAGAGGGCATCCTTGTCTTGTGCCAGTTTTCAAAAGGAATGCTTCCAGTTTTTGCCCATTCAGTATGATATTGGCTGTGGGTTTGTCATAAATAGGTCTTATTATTTTGAGATATGTTCCATCAATACCTAGTTTATTGAGAGTTTTTAGCATGAAGCGCTGTTGAATTTTGTCAAAGGTCTTTTCTGCATCCATTGAGATAATCATGTGTTTTTTGTTGTTGTTTCTGTTTATGTGATGGATTACATTTTTTGATTTGCATATGTTGAACCAGCCCTGCATCCCAGGGATGAAGCCCACTTGATCATGGTGGATAAGCTTTTTGATGTGCTGCTGGATTCAGTTTGCCAGTATTTTATTGAGGATTTTTGCATGAGGGATATTGGTCTAAAATTCTCTTTTTTTTTGGTTGTGGTCTCTGGCTTTGGTATCAGGATGATGTTGGTCTCATAAAATGAGGTAGGATTCCCTCTTTTTCTATTGATTGGAATAGTTTCAGAAGGAATGGTACCAGCTCCTCTTTGTACCTCTGGTAGAATTCAGCTGTGAATCTGTCTGGTCCTGGACTTTTTTTGGTTATTAATTAGTGCCTCAATTCCAGAGCCTGTTACTGGTCTATTCAGCGATTCAACTTCTTCCTGGTTTAGTCTTGGGAGGGTATATGTGTCCAGGAATTTATCCATTTCTTCTAGATTTTCTAGGTTATTTGTGTAGAGGTTTTTATAGTATTCTCTGATGGTAGTTTGTATTTCTGTGGCATCAGTGGTGATATCCCCTTTATCATTTTTTATTGCATCGATTTGATTCTTCTCTCTTTTCTTCTCTATTAGTCTTGCTAGCATTCTATCAATTTTGTTGATCTTTTCAAAAAACCAGTTCCTGGAATCATTAATTTTTTGAAGGGTTTTTTGTGTCTCTATCTCCTTCAGTTCTGCTCTTATCTTAGTTATTTCTTCTTTCTGCTAGCTTTTGAATTTGTTTGCTCTTGCTTCTCTAGTTCTTTCAATTGTGATGTTAGGGTGCTGATTTTAGATCTTTCCTGCTTTCTCTTGTGGTCATTTAGTGCTATAAATTTCCCTCTACACACTGCTTTAAATGTGTCCCAGAGATTCTGGTACATTGTGTCTTTGTTCTCATTGGTTTCAAAGAACATCTTTATTTCTGCCTTCTTTTCATTATTTACCCAGTAGTCATTCAGGAGCAGGTTGCTCAGTTTCCATGTAGTATTGTGGTTTTGAGTGAGTTTCTTAATCCTGAGTTCTAATTTGATTGCACTGTGGTCTGCGAGGCAGTTTGTTGTGACTTCTGTTCTTTTACATTTGCTGAGGAGTGCTTTACTTGCAACTATGTGGTCAATTTTGGAATAAGTGCAATGTGGTGCTGAGAAGAATATATATTCTGTTGACTTGGGATGGAGAGTTCTGTAGATGTCTATTAGGTCTGCTTGGTGCAGAGCTGAATTAAAGTCCTGGGTATCCTTTTTAACCTTCCGTCTCGTTGATCTGTCTAATATTGACAGTGGGGTGTTAAAGTCTCCCATTATTATTGTGTGGGAGTCTAAGTCTCTTTGTAGGTCTCTCAGGACTTGCTTTATGAGTATGGGTGCTCCCGTATTGAGTGCATATGTATTTAGTCTCATATTTCTTCACATTAACATAGTCTCCTATTTCTTGGAGGCTTTGTTCATTTCTTTTTACTGTTTTATCTCTAACCTCGTCTTCTCGCTTTTTTTCATTCATTTGATCTTCAATCATTGATACCCTTTCTTCTACTTGATCAAATCGGCTGTTGAAGCTTGTGCATATGTCACGTAGTTCTCGTGCCATAGTTTTCAGCTCCATCAGGTCATTTAAGATCTTCTCTACACTGTTTATTCTAGTTGGCCATTCGTCTAGCCTTTTTTCAAGGTTTTTAGCTTCCTTATGATGGGTCTGAACATGCTCCTTTAGCTCAGAAAAGTTTGTTATTACTGACTTTCTGAAGCTTACTTCTGTCAACTCGTCAAAGTCATTCTCCATTCAGCTTTGTTCCATTGCTGGCAAAGATCTGCGATCCTTTGGAGGAGAAGAGGCGCTCTGGTTTTTAGAATTTCCTGAATTTCTGTTCTGGTTTCTCCCCATCTTTGTGGTTTTATCTACCTTTGGTCTTTGATGTTGGTGACCTCCAGATGGGGTTTTGCTGTGGATGTCCTTTTTGTTGATGTTGATGTTGATGCTATTCCTTTCTGTTTGTTAGTTTTCCTTCTAACAGTCAGGTCCCTCAGCTGCAGGTCTGTTGGAGTTTGCTGGAGGTCCACTCCAGACCGTGTTTGCCTGCCAGTGGAGGCTGCAGAACAGCAAATATTGCTGCCTGATCCTTCCTCTGGGAGCTTTGTCTCAGAAGGGCACCTGCATATATGAGGTGTCTGTTGGCCCCTACTGGGAGCTGTCTCCCAGTTAGGCTACACGGGGGTCAGGGACCCAGATGAGGAGGCAGTCTGTCCATTCTCAGAGCTCAAATGCCATGCTGGGAGAACTGCTGCTTTCTTCAGAGCTGTCAGACAGGGACATTTATGTCTGCAGAAGCTGTCTGCTGCCTTTTGTTCAGCTATGCCCACAAAGGTGGAGTCTATAGAGGCAGAAGCCTTGCTGAGCTGTGGTAGGCTTTGCCCAGTTCGAGCTTCCTGGCTGCTTTATTTACCTACTCAAGCCTCAGAAATGGCAGACACCCCTCCCGCAGCCAGGCCTCCACCTGACAGTTTGATCTCAGACTGCTGTGCTAGCAGTGAGCAAGTCTCTGTGGGTGTGGGATCCACCAAGTCAGGCACAGGAGAGAATATCCTTGTCTGCCAGTTGCTAAGACCTTGGGAAAAGTGCAATATTGGGGCAATAGTGTCCCGTTTTTCCAGGTATAGTCTGTTACGGCTTCCCTTGGTTAGGAAAAGGAAATCCTCTGACCCTTTGTGCTTCCCAGGTGAGGTGATGCCCCCCTTGCTTTGGCTCACCCTCTGTGGGCTGCACCCACTGTCCAACCAGTCCCAGTAAAATGAACCATGTACCTCAGTTGGAAATGCAGAAATCACCTGTCTTCTGCATTGATCATGCTGGGAGCTGCAGACTGGAGCTGTTCCTATTTGGCTATCTTGGAATGGTTCCTAAAAAGCTATTTTTGAAACAGTTCTACAATTCTGAAATTTTATCAAAAATCAGGCCTTTTCCCTATTTAACATTGAGAACTTCCTCCATTCCAGGGTAATAAACACCTAATACATATGTGCCTTCTGCTTCATACTTGTATGTACTTCATACACAGCCATTAAGGTGACTGAAAACTTGAATTTTCTATAATTTCCCCGTTAAAAAAAACTTATGTTGTCTATATAATTAAGATAATTTAACATCCAAGTACATTCATATGCCTCACATAATTTTTTTTTTTTTTTTTTTTTTTTGAGACAAGGTCTCACTCTGTCACCCAGGCTGGAGTGTAGTGGTGTGATCTTGGCTCACTGAATTCTTGACCTCATGCCTCTCAACCTCAGCCCCCCAGGTAGCTGGGAGCACAGGAGCACACCATCACACAGGGCTAATTTTTATAATTTTAGTATAGATGGAGTTTCACCATATTGCCCAGGGTGATCTCAAACTCCTGGGCTCAACTGATCTGCACGGCTCGGCCTCCCAAAGTGCTGGGATTACAGGCATGAACCACCTTGCCCAGCTCACTTCATTTTAATTCAAAAAAGTGGCTGAGAAATCCATAGTGAACTCTCTTGTGTTCTAATCATGTAAGATGCATTGGTTATTTGGTCATTGATCAATAAGTGCTTATTTCCCAGTTTTTGACTGGTGCTAAAATGCAGGGATTGGTTGATCAATTCTAAGTCTTCTCTTTTCTGCAATTGGTAGTTTTTAAAATAATCTCTGAGTCACCCCTGGGGGCACTATCTGAGACAGTATGGATTGAACAGCACTGTCAGCAACATGCTCTGGGATCCCTCCCTCTGTAGAAAGGACGTGAAAAGTTGACCTGCCTTTGACAACAATCTCAAAGGAGGGAAGGGCTGTGTGAGGTCTGGGCTGGAAGAGGATTTTATATTTTCTCTTTTGCATGGCTTGTCTTTTCCAAATAAGCAGGAGACATCTTTAGGGTTCTTTTGTGTGTTTGGAACAGAGAGAGGAAAAACCCAGATCCATTTAAGATTCAGCAGAGGGCTTGGAAGCATAAGAGTTCAGGCAAGTTACCACTTGTCAATGATTCTTACATAATAAAGACAGCTTTATTATTTCTTCTGATTACATAGTCTTCTTTGATACCTACACACTCAAAAATAATCTGAAATAATTCTGTATATGCATATATAACGGCATGTGGGATAATATACCTTTTCACTCAATAATATGTCATAGACACCCTTCCAAGTCAACTGGCATAGCTTTATTATTTGTTATTAGATATCCTAATGCTTCACAACATAAATATCTCATAATTTATCCAACTATTTCTTTATTCATGAGCATTCACATTTTCAGTTTTTTGCTACTCCAAACTAACACTTTTATGATGAACTAACATCTGTAACGCTGGGTCCCTAATTTTCACTTTTTCAATGTCCAATCCTGATGGAATTTTTTCCCAATTATTCACCTGCTGTCCTGATTGTTTAGGAATTCAATGAAATAGTTAGGCTCTCTGTGGAATTCTCATTCAGAAATACAAAGGGGAGTGTGTGGTTTCTTTCTGTAATTTCAGAGAGTGGCCTCTTTTATTCGGACCTTCTCAATATGGTGGTCAGATCATGTTTCCAGCCTCAGGAGCTGCATATTAAGCCATTCCGATGGGAAACTGCTGCTGAAGCAGAAAGGTTCTGGGCAGCTGACGTGGCAACACAGTTTACAGTA
Source organism: Theropithecus gelada (assembly GCF_003255815.1). Lineage (NCBI taxonomy): Eukaryota > Metazoa > Chordata > Mammalia > Primates > Cercopithecidae > Theropithecus > Theropithecus gelada. The sequence continues at coordinate 188,061,689 of NC_037668.1, forward strand.
TCTGCCAGCTGTGAGTAACAGCAGGCTGTCATGATGGGATATAGCAGAAGCAGCAGCAGCAACTCCTGATTTAGGGGCAATCGATGTAAGTACTTATTTTCACCATTAACCAATTAACCCAAACCAAATGCAAACTGAAGAATGCTAAGAGGGGATACAGTTCTCACTAGGGACCCCTTCTAGCAGACTCATTTGAGAAGCATTTGGTCTCAACCAGAATAAGAAGGCATTAAGCCAGCACATGGTTTTCAGCAAAATGAAGAACTTCACAGGGTTCTGTTTGAAAAAACTAATTTCAGCTGTGGCTAATGCCAATTTCCAACCCTAACTCCTTGGAGCTCCTTCATACTCTGGCAAAGGCTGTTCCCTGGGGGCTGGAATGGATTGTTAATGTGCAAAAGAACACGTGATTTCAACTTACCAAAAAACTTTAGGCAGGTTTGATTACGGGAAGATGAAAGGAAGCTTAGCAATTACAGTGTTTGGGGAAAGGAGAGAGCCTGTTAAATATTTTAAGGAGGATTCAAGTTGGTTAAAACTGACTTAGAGGCAATGTGGAAACTTTTGTTCTCAAGCTATATAGATGACTAGGGGTGTGGTGCCTGCCAACCCCATGACAATGAAACTCTGGCTTGGATTTCTTTACGAGAGGTGGCTCTGTGGCTGCTGTTCCCAAGGCTTCCACCCTGGAAGTCATGTTTACAGTTTCTAGTATTTTCAGAGTTCATAAACCATGTATTTACGGGTTGGTGATTTTTTTTTTTCTTTCTGTTGAGACCTTTTACTCTGATGTTCGGCTCTGCATAAAACCTAAGTGACCAACAGTGGCTTAACCTGAGTGTGGTTAACTTACTGATAAACAGGTATTTTTGATTGTCACCTCTCTATGTGGGGTGAACAAGATGGAAGAGGTGGGTCACTGCCCCTGAGGAGTCTGCTGCCCAGCAGGAGTAACAGATATTATAAGAGGAGAAATGAACTTTGGGCTGGGAGTCGGGGGACCTGGATTCGGATCCTGGCACTGATCCCAGTGAACCATATGGCACTCTGGGCTTCAGTTTATGTGCTATAAAATGAATGCATTGGGATGGATAACCTCTTCAGTAATTGATTGCTCACCTAATGTGAATTTTCCCCTTGCTGAACAGCTTCTCACACAGCATTACCTTAGCTCCACATCCAATTCAGGGACAGGCGCTTTATTTCTGAAATGAATCTCACATGTCACCAGCCAGGCCTCATCAGATTGAGATATTCTATAACAGAAACTTGAAGGATTCTCCTAGATGGGCCCATTTACAGTGTAATGTTGGTAGGCAGAAAGGTTGCTTTTGAGAAAGATGTCTTAAAGGGAGCAATTCCACAGACTCATCTTAAATATCTATTTCTGTTTTTAAATGGTTATTGATTGGAACAAGTACCTTTTCAACTGCTGCTGGCTTTTGAGAGGCAAAGACACAACAGCCTGACTCTTAAGAAAATGAAATTGCTTGAAATAAGTGTGACCCATAGACTTAAGGTTTGAAATAAATTTAACTGAGTCAAAAAAAAAAAAAAAAAAAAAAAAAATCAGCCAGGCTGTGGTTTCAAGTACAACGGAAAATACCCACCATTGGCAGCCATGCAGTGCAGCCTCAGCTTCCCAGAACTCCTCACCATCAGTTCAGTCCTTTTTGACTTTGGAAGTTGTGGGAGATTCATAACATGTTAGTAGAATGATGGATCAAATCCATTTTTTAAAAGCACAATTTTTATGCAGACTTATTGTCCATCAGCCCTGCTAGCCTAGCTCACAAAATTATCTGCATGGGCATTCATACCCTTGCTGCCTCCCTCCCTTCCCCAAGACAGAGGTGTACTTCCTGACCCAGAACAAATCCCTTCTCTTGGATTACCTATCCCCATAAGCCTCCTCTGGAACCACCACACTCATCACTCAGTTCCTTTATTCTGGCTGTGTCTTCAGTCTTTCCACTGGCTTTCTACCGGCTTTCCACCACAAGTAAAAACATCTTTAAGTCTCTCCCATTTTATAATACACCAACTGACTACCCACCAAACCAGCCAATGAGCAAACACAATCCCTCCTTACTGTTCTCTCCCTTTTCTGACCCTTTCACCAACCCCACTGGCGTCCTCTAGTGGGCACTTTCGAGTTGTTATGTAATTTGATGTCTTACTGTGTTTGTGGTCTTTATGCCTTTCTTGATAGCCTCTCCTCCCTTGGTTGCCTTTGATGCTGTTCTGACCTTGCCTTCTTAGTCTTCATTGACTTCTCTTCCTCTGCTTTTTACCTTAAAGTATTATTTTCTTATTTTGAAGTATGTGCTCTTCCTTGACAATCTCATTCATATCTGAGATTTTAATTACGGTTTGTATGCTGATAATGCCTAAATCAAAGCACATACAAATCTTCAGGAAAGAAGCAAAGTATAAATAAATGAACACCGCCCAGCACAGATGCGTGTCTCTGCAGATTTCTCTTGGGAGCTCTTGACTCATATTTACTGCCTAAGACACCTCCAGTACATTGTCCTGCAGGCACCTCAACTCAGCATGGCCCATCCTGAACGTAGCTTTCTCTTAGTTGGCTGCCTTTCCCTCTGTGTATAATAATGTATGTAACTTCTACCCTAACACTTACCACATTTTATTAAAGTGATTAGTTTACTTTATTTGTCTCTCCAGTTAATGGTGAAAATTTGAGAAACAGAATTATGTCTTTATTTTTGTATTCCTAATGCCTACAACATGAGGCACATAATCGTTATTCAGTCATTAATTATTGAATGAATAAATGGTGGACAGATGGCTGCTTGCTGCAGTAGGTTGACATTCTGTGTCAGTCAACCCAGTCAGTGAGAAACATTGCTCTTTCACAGTAGTTCATGCATAAGTTCTGGGTGCATGCTTTTTGGAATGTCTCTGGACATGTGCTGACTGCTGAGTGAATCACCATGGCCAGGGAGATGCAAGACTCTCACTGTCCAGGTCTAAATTTTGTGCCCATTCTTAGAGCAAGAGATGGGGTCAGTCTCACACATGACAGATAAACTGAGAGGGGGTAGGGACGTTCATAAAAGTAAAATTGATCATTTATTACCAGAAGCCAGAGTATAGGATGCTGGCAGAAATGGCAGGTGTTCATCATAACTGTGTGCAAACCCCCTGGCTTTTATCATATAACTGCTATGATAAAAGCTAAACATTGGGGGTTTGCACATACTTATGATGAGTACCTGCCATTTCTACACTCCACTCTCCTTGTCCAGGTGCCAAGCAGGGACAGTCTTCCGTACCAACTCTCAACTTTTCTTTGCATTCTAAGCTCAAATCACATTAAGCATAAAACCCATTATGATGCTGCAAATGTACCAGGTCTTCCTTCACCTTCTAGCCCTTATCGTGTCTGTTCTGCCCAGAACACGTTCTCTCTTGCTCTCCTTTCTCTCTTTCCAGGATAATGCACTCTCATCCTTCAGGTCTCAGTTGAGACAGATTTTTTTTTTTTTTTTTTTTTCAGAGAAACCTTCTCTGGTGAGGGTTGATACCTTTGTTGTGCATTACATCTGCTTCTCATTGTCATCCTCTCCTAGCACTTATCATTGGAATTGCCTGTCACCTAGGCTGTGTCCCCATTAGGCACTAAACTCCAAGAAGAGAAGGAACAAGTTCACCTTGCCCATTTAGTGTGGCCTGGATTTAACACCTAAAATGATTATTGGCACATAGTAGATACTCAAGAAATACACAATAATGAAGTACTCCTGGGTTCCCACCCGTTTCTAGGTTAAGAAAAGGCTTTTCTCCCATATGAACTGAATAAATGAAGGTCTTCATTTGTTATTTCATAAATAAATGAATTAATATTGTCTAAAATATTATTTGGTGAATGGAGACAATTTAAAAAAAATTATCCCAGGGATGAAATTATACCGCAGTTGGATTCATTTAGCAACATAATTTATTTAATGAATGACATCTGGATCAGAACTAGGACATGGTGTCACAGTGTCATAATGTTACGGGGCATACAGAATATTGCATCCTAAGTGTAAAAGGGAATACGTCTAGCAAGCTTGTACAGAAACTACATTGCAGGAACAGTGTTGCATGCAGAGAATCTACAACATTCATTTATGGGATGCTCCCAGAAAATAGTGAACTTTAGCCATCTCCCTTGTAATGACTGCAGACACATATGCTTAGTGATATGCTTTGGCTGTGTCCCCACCCAAATCTCATCTTGAATTCCCACATGTTGTGGGAGGGACCCAGTGGAAGGTAACTGAATCATGGGGGCAGGTCTTTCCCATGCTGTTCTCATGATAGTGAGTAAGTCTCACGAGATCTGATGGTTCTATTAGGAGGTGTTTCTCTACTGAAGCTGTCTCTTTGCCTGCTGCCATCCACATAAGATGTGACTTGCTCCTCCTTGCCTTCTGCCATGATTGTGAGGCCTCCTTTGCCATGTGGGACTGTAAGTCCATTAAACCGCTTTCTTTTGTAAATTGCCCAGGCTTGGGTATGTCTTTATCAGCAGCATGAAAATGGACAAATACACTTAGAAAATCATCTTGTTGTGCCCTTCAGTGTCCTCCAGAACCTGAAATTTGAACTTGGTTTTTTGGCATCATAAGTGACTTCTATGGAAATTGCCCTGCTGTGATAAATTTAGCATTAGCACTGCCGGGGAGCTTTGCTATATTTGCAGTCACTCATTCCAGACTGGTAGAGCACGGGATGTGAGTGCCATTTAAACACATGTATGCATCCACACTGTACACACGCATGGGCCATTTCTGTACATGGAGCAGTGGGCAGAGCAGTAGAACCTGCAAAATGGTATGTACCTTTATTAGCTGACAAATGGGACAAGGAGAAATTGTCCCATTATTTACTATCTATCTATCTGTCATCAGGTTGAATGAATCTATTTACACTGACTGATAATTTTGAAGGTTATAGTTATTATATTCACATGAAATAGATTTTAAACAATTGCATTTTTGTGTTAAATATATTACATGGCTATTACTAAGCCATATGCTCTTTTGAGCAAAAGCATTCCACTAGAAGACCTGCGGTTGATTTTCCTCTACTTGATGACTGATATTGACACACTCTGTGAATTTGGTAAAAGTATCACTTGTATTGCCTCTAAAATGGACGTTCTACTGATGCCACTGGGTAAGGAAAATAATGAGCTAAGGATAGGCATCTCTGGGAAAGATAAGCTATGACTGCAATGGATTATTATGATGACAGACAGGGCAGAATAAAAATTAAAAACAATAACTTCTGATTAGATTATGTCAATAATAAAGAATAGCTAAGATAAAATTTAAATATGAACTGCTATGATAAAAGCTAAATAAGAACATATACTCTGAACAGCCTATAAATTAACTCTTCTGCTATGCTCTTTATTTATTTATCTATTTGAGACAGGGTCTTACTTTGTCACCCAGGCTGGAGTGCAATATGTTCATAGTTCCTTGCAACTTTGAACTCCTGGGCTCAGTGATCCTTCCACCCAAGCTTCCCAATTAAGTAAGACTGCAGGTGTTAGCCACCACGCCCAACTATTTTTTTTCTTTTTTGTAGAGACAGGGTCTTACTATGTTGACTAGGGTTTCTTGAGCTCTTGGCCTCAACAATCCTCCTGCCTCATTCTCCCAAATTCCTGGGATTGCAGGCATGAGCCACCATGCCCAGTTAGAAATAGTGCTATGCTCTTTTAAACAACATTGACAACAACCATTTGTTGGACACTTACCAAGGTGCAGGGACTGTGCTGAGTGCTTTTCCTAGATCATGCATTCATTTATTTATCAAATGCTAATTGTGCACCTCCTACAGGCCATGCACAGTACATTATCTCATTTATTCTATAACAACCTTGTGAAGATACTCATCATTACATACTCATTTAGCAAATGGGGACACTTAGGCTGAGAGGTTAAATAACTTGCCTGAAGGCTCACAGCTAATCAGCGGAGGCATTGGAACCCAAATCCAATTCTGACTGCAAAGCCTGAGCTCTCAATTCCCATAGTGTACCAAAGTCATGAGCTTTGTATATAGTTTAGCTTCTCACACCTTTAACAGAATGTAAGGAACCTCAAAGAGAGAAAAGCAAAGATTTATTGAAAACCCACTCCTGTAATTTAAAAGGCACTTTCTATGGTGTTTTTCCATATATCATTTCATCCACCTCACAGCTCTTTTAAATGAGATTTCATTTTTAAAATATAATTTAAAAATTTCATTTTAAAGATGGGCTCATAGAGATTAGGCAATTCTTCCAAAAGCACATGACTAGCAAATGGTGTAGTTAAAACCAAATCCAGGTTTCATTTTCTATTTTCTTTCCTTTGGACCTTGCTAATTCTCAAAATGACTAAGGAAAGGGCAGTTTTTAAGGAGATATAAACAAGATCGCAGCTCTGTACCCAGAGAGGAGCAGACTTCGGAGTGGTATGGGGGTGGTCTACGCTATTCAGACAGCTGCAATGAGGGCCTGAGTCACGTATGGGACTGTAAAATACTGGGGTGTATTTCTGTACAGAGCCTAACGACCTACCTTCCTTGAAGGACAAACACTACCCATCTCAGGTAAACTGAGAGTGTCACTAGCCCCCTGGGTACCTGGGTAACCTGTAGTGTCTTATATAATATGATATTTTTTATCCAGCAATAGAGAGTAATTGAAGTTCTATGACTGTAAATGAAAGAGCTGTGTGTGCATGAGCGCCTTGGCTTGAGTCTCTGGCTTAGACGCTGCTTCACCTGCAGGGATGGAGACTTTCCACAGATCCTTTCCAGCTCATTGGCTCTGTGCGTCTGAATGTCTGCTTCTGGTTGGAGTGCATCTCTCAAAATTTTCCAACAAATGGCAGGGAGTGACTTCTGGGGGTACAGGGTATGTGTGTGTGCATCTGTATCTGTCCCATTGCACATGTAAAATTTCTTTGAAGTATCATGCTTCATCTTAAAAATTAAGGTAAATTTGAATTTCATTCAAAACCATTTGTATTTGTTTTAAATGAAGATACTATTAAAATTGTTTAGAAAAGAAAATTGATGAGTATCCCATGGCATCCTGCATTGTTCCTGAAACAACAAGTACTCCAGTGTGAGAAGCACTGGGCTACATTTTCTTAAAGTTTCTAATTTTGTTGTTTTCACTTTAGCCCATTATTTTTTTCTTGTGTCATTGTATGACACATGTTCTCTGTTTCTTCTTGATCTCATGGCTCAATGGGGGCACTGGATTATGTGTCAAGGAGGAGTTGTAGTTTTCACAGCAGTGATGAATAATCAATTAATCCCTTACTGATGACTTGTGCAGAATACTTCTTAGGCAATTTATACTATTTCCAGGGAAATAATAACAGTTAACATTTATTGTGCATTTTGTGATTTGCCAAACACTTTGTAGGGTTTTAATCTAATTTTATCCTCATAATAACTCTGTGAGGTAGGAGGTTCTATTATTACCCCTATTTTACAGATGAAGAAAAAGAGATGCAGAGTAGCTTGCCCAAGTTCACACAGCCAGCATAGTAGGGCTGGGATTCACTGCTGGACAGCTTTATTCCAGGACCACCAAGTTGTCTTGCTCCTTTGGGGAATTTACATCCTATTGGCCTGCAGCTGAGAGAACATTCCAAGAGTATTCCAGTCCCACTTCATTTGGTGGGTTTATGAGTCACCTCTGCCTGCTGGAGCTTGACATGGGGTCAGGAGTCACAGCAGCATCCATCTGCTCCCCACTGTTCTTGATTCAGGGGGCATCAATCAAATGGGAGGGGTGAAGAGAGGAGGAAGTTGGGCCACCTCTGCCAGCCTAGGGCTAATAAAGAAGCATAGAGTCATTCTTCTTGAGTGATAGACTGCCTCTCCAGCTCTTGGCAGCAGAGGTGGATGCAGATTGGGCAGGTTTGCAGGCAACCACGTAGGTGGCATTTGAAGGAGTCCTTTGCGGGTGCACCCACAGGGTGCCTTGGTCCTGTAGGAAGTCTGCATTGTGCCTAAACCTTCACTTCTAAGGTTGTGGTAAGAGTAACAATCCCAGGACTGGCACTGGTAGCTTATGGTACCTGTGCCAGGCTAATTGTCTCTGGCACAGGCACCATCTTTTCTTGGCACACACCCTCCTAATAACTAGAACAGCTGAGTAGCACAGGATGCGCTGCATCTTGTCTGCCACTCAGCTCACCTGAAGCAAGGGGCTGAAGTCTTGGCAGCCAACACTGGCTGAGGCTGTGACCTCCATATCCCAAGACTGTTTCCAGGGGGTAGCTTAGCTGGAGTCAAGAGGCTGCTCTGCACGAAACCGTGACCCCCTGATTCATTCTTGGAGTCAGAAATATGAGATGCTTGCTGACTAAAAAGAGCCACGACGTTGTGGCTGGAAATACATGTGTGGCCATTATCCCATCGTTCCCACCTTGGTTAAGAATTTTAAAAAAATTATTGTAATGTAATGTTTTTCTTTCACTGTCTTGTTGGAGTGGGTCTCTTAAGATTAGCTAGGGACCTCATTTTAATAAAGTATGCAGATAATTTGTGTCTGTTTTTGTCTCATTTATATCCCACGCAGCATCCCTTTATCCACACTTAGATCAGCTCCCTAGACTCACTGACTGCCTCAGCCTTCTCTTTTACTTTCTCTGGAAACTCTCTTTCAACATTTAATTCTATACTCAGGCTATGAAAACTATTGGTACAGTCATGCAGTATAAGCTGTTGCTGGTATACATTTAAGGTGTCCATTCATTTATAAATAAAATGTTTTTGAGCTCTTGTCATATGCCAGGCACTGTGCAAGGCACTGCAAATATAGCACGGAACAAAGCACAGAAGGCTGACATCCCCATGGAGCTTGATGTCAGCCTAGGTGTCCAACGACAGATGCATTTCCAGCCCACTTGTTACTCTGAGCACACGTTCTTAGTGAAAGCCCACTCCTGTATTCCACAGTGGCCATTCCAAACCGTCGTAATGTTTCTCAAGTCTCTTACCAAATGCTCAGCCTAGAGATGGCCAGTAGAACTTGGCATTCTACTCCACAGGGAATTCTTGGTTTCTGTCCCCTTATGTTCAAACTTGTCTCCACCTATGCCCATCTTCACCTCTTTTTCCCTGTCTTAGAGGAAGAGGTGCCCTTCCTTGGCTAGGTTTAACTTTTGCTCCTGTGCTCTGGATCCCATGTGACCCATTTTCTCTGAGATTTGTTCCTTCCGTAAATGTTTTTTCAGTCTCTCCATATGAATCAGCAGAAACTCTCTCTTGGCTAGTCCACCCTAAACCAATTCTTCAAATCTGAGTGCCTCATGGTAGCCCTAGCCCTTTTCTTCACATCTAGGGCTCTGGAAAGAGTCATTTTACTTGCTGCCTCCTCTTCCTTAATTTCCATGTGCTGTAGAAGTGATTTTTATGTCTAATCCCTCACTCCCTTGACCATGGCCCTACTGAAATTGTTCCTGTTAAGATCATCAAACCTCTTAATTGTGAAATCCAGTGATTCAGAGAACACACTTTTACTTGTTGTCTTTCTCAATATTCCTCCTAGTTTGGCATTGTTGACCACTGTCCTGCTTTTAAAGCCATCACCTCTGACTTCTGGGATACCATCCTCTTCTGGTTCTCTGCTCATCTTTCTGGCACCTCCATGTTATCTTTCATAGGCTCCTCTTTCTGTGTCCAGTTCTTCTGTGTCCACCTCAGAGCTCCTTCCTCAGACTTATCTTCTAAGCTTTTCTCCAGTGATCCTATCTGTGTCTGTGGCTTCAACCACCATGTCTTTCCTCCATCCTTTCTCTTGAGCTCATTACAGCCAACTACTTATTGACCACACTCACCTCGGTGTCCCACAGGCCCCTCACAGTCAGCATGTGCAAAACTGAACATATCATCTTCCCCACCAAACTGGCTCCTCTTCTAAGATGATTAGCCAAAAATTAAAAAAAAGGTAACATGATCTCATCTCTACAGCCTGAAAACTTGGATCATTCTTGACTTTTCCTTCTCCCTCATCTTCTACAGTCAACAGACCATCAATGCATGTTGATTATATTTTATAAACATATATGTATTCTATATGTCCCTTCTCCTCCAGTCTCTTCACAGCTGCTCTTGTTCAGGCATTCATCTGTCCTGCTTGATTTGTAGAATAGCCTTGAATAGCACACTTACTGTTTCTAGTCTCCTGCTTTCCCCTGTGCTTCTTCTATTAGAAAAATCAGTGATATATCCATTAGAATGATGATTGCATTGTATTACGATTGCACTATACTGTGACTGATTGTATTATGATTCAATGTCTACTGCTCTACTGAATTGAGAGCTTCTTTGGGGGCAGATATTGCATGTTATTTATCTTTGTATCCCCAGTGCATGTGATAATGATGTGCATATAGTAGGTGTTCAATAAACACTTGTTCAGTGAATAAATGACTCAACCTCTATCAAGAAGAGCAGACTGAGCACAATTAATCAATCTTGGAAGCTTTGAGCACTGTCCCATTTTAGCAGCTTGAATGCCTAATTAGTTACTGATGTGACAATAACACATTTGGTGGTTGAACTAATACTATTGATTAAAAATAATGTTAGTTAATTTTGCCTTTTAAAATAATATACACTTATTGTAGAAAAGTTAGAAAATATGGATAAGCAAGAGGAAGAAAATAAAATCATCCATCATTCCATTACCCAGTGGATAACTACTGATAACACATTGATGCAGATCTTCTCAGCTTGTTTTCTAAATTGTTACTTTCAGTAAAGGAATAGGATGAAGCCTGGGGGATGTCTTAAATGATGAGCTGCCCTTTGCAAGAGTAACCAGTCATTAAATCACAGTGCTCAAGGATTCATGGCAAACCTGACCTGGATCTAGGTGGGTGTTCACATCCATCAGCACTAATCTGGTGGCTAGACATTAGCAGCATCATTAACAGTGATAATACTTTTGCTAGACAGGTGTCAAACTAGGGTAGTGTCTTAGTCAGTTCGGGTTACTGTGACAGAAAACCATAAACTAGGTGGCTTAAACAACATAAATTTATTTCTCACCCTTCTGGAGGCTGGGAAGTCCAAGATCAAGATTCCAGCAGATCTGGTGTCTGGTGAGGGCCACTTCCTGGTTTGCAGGTGGCTATCTTTTGTTTGTATTCTTACATATCAGAGAGCAGAGAGAGAGAGGAGAAGCAAACCCTTTTGTGTCTTTTTTATAAGGGAACTAATTCCATTGACAAGGGCTCCACTCTCACGACCTTTCAGAGGCCTACCTCCTAATACATTGGGGGTTAGGATTTCAACATACGAATTTTGGGAAGAAACAAACGTTCAGTTCACAGCAGGCAGTTACTCTTATTTGAAGCTAGACCCTAGACAGTGCTGTCTGGCATTTGGAAAGGAGGACGGAGACTGGGAAAGGAAATTCACATAAATTAGTAAACTTCTAGGATTCCAATCCTGGTACATAGTTGGGATGCAGAGCAGGAATCAGGTATGAGGACAGAGCACCTGGGGCAGGATAATATGAAGACTGTAGCCATTTGGGCATGAGGGAGGCTACTGGATTATCCAAGAACACTGCAGCCAGGACTTGGGGTGGCAAGACTCATTCTGGTCCACCTCCTGGTGGGGACTGAACTCCTAGTATATTGTCAATCTGGGTCAATTTGGTTTAGAAATCAGGAATAATTGAGCTGCCGGGCTGAAAGACTTAGTAGTTGTAGTTATGTAGGGCTGGGAAGGTAGGAAATGATAAATCCCAAACCCTTTGGAGCGGTGAGATCCCACCACAATCTACTTAATTTTGTGACCCATATAACTGTTGTATGCCATATGTCTATATAGAATAATTAAAGCTAATTAGAATTAATTGTGGTTGGTGAGTGTTTGAAGAGTTTCATAATAACTCTAGAGATAATTAGAGATACTATGGGATGTCACAAAAGAAGCATTTGGGGCCGGGCGCGGTGGCTCAAGCCTGTAATCCCAGCACTTTGGGAGGCCAAGACGGGCAGATCACGAGGTCAGGAGATCGAGACCATCCTGGCTAACACAATGAAACCCCGTCTCTACTAAAAAATACAAAAAAAAAAAACTAGCCGGGCGAGGTGGTGGGCGCCTGTAGTCCCAGCTACTCGGGAGGCTGAGGCAGGAGAATGGCGGGAACCCGGGAGGCGGAGCTTGCAGTGAGCTGAGATCCGGCCACTGCACTCCAGCCTGGGTGACAGAGCGAGACTCGGCCTCAAAAAAAAAAAAAAAAAAAAAAAAAAGAAGCATTTGGAATAATTTGACTAGATGTTTAAGCCAGCGTTGTGCACTGAAGGCTAGTAACAGAAGGACAATTCTATAATTGCAAGAACACTGAATCAGGAAGTAAGAGTTTGGGGTTAAAATCAGTATGCTGCTAAACAGGTTCTCTGAAAAAAACCAACAACCCACCAACAACCTCGCTTTGTAGCATTTGCCAATTTCTGTGGTGTAAATACTCCCACCATGGTGGATTTCAAGTTTTCCATGGTTTAACAACTGGCTCACATAATTCCTGAATATTTAATAATCAGCTCTTATTAACCTTGTGCAAGGCAGCTAGAGCACACCAGTGTAATTTTCACTGGACTTCTAGTTAACTTTGTGATCTTGGGTAAGTCATTTCACTTCTTTGGATCTTGGTTTTATCATCAAAAAAGCAAAGTTGCTAAAATAACCTCTAAGGTCCTTTTCAAAGTTAACATTCCGATAATGCAGCTGGTGTTATAGGCAAGACTAATGTCACATTATATGCCAAAAGAGTGACATCAAGAACTTTTATGAATGTTATTGTGATATATCAGAACATATAATTTGATATCAAGTCAGTGTAATCATCACCCACGTTCTGATTCCTGCTGTCGATGTGTGTGTCCTTCTCTAGTTCCTCTTCCCAGAAGGATTAAAAACAACAGTGCAGCCATTAGAGAGCCAAACTTCACAGACCAAGAGTGAGGTAAGAAACCATTAACGGCTGGGCACGGTGGCTCATGCCTGTAATCCCAGCACTTTGGGAGGCTGAGGCGGGTGGATCACAAGGTCAGGAGTTTGAGACCAGCCTGGCCAACATGATGAAACCCCGTCTTTACTAAAAATACAAAAATTAGCCAGGCGTGGTGGCACGTGCCTGTAATCCCAGCTACTTGGGAGGCTGAGGCAGGAGAATTGCTTAAACCCGGGAGGTGGAGGTTGCAGTGAGCCGAGATTGCACCACTGCACTACAGCCTGGGTGACAGAGGAAGACTCTGTCTTGGAGAAAAAAAAAAAAAAAAAACCATTAGCTGCAGTCAGAGAATTCTACACTCAGTTGCTGGGTTCTAGAGTCAGCTGAGGGGCTGAGAGAAAATCCTGTAGCTTAGATACATGACCCTATACGACCATGAGACCCAAGAGGGTGGTTTTCCCTGGACTAGTAATGACAGATATGAGAGACTAATTTGTGTCTTTTATATTTATGTGTGTCAAATCCTGGCCCTTAATAGGAACACAGTAAGTATTTGTTGAGAGAAAGAATAAACCATTTGGGATTTTTTAAAATTCAGAATTTTAAAATATTAATTCAGAAGTAGTCATGTGTTTCTCCGTGTTTACCTTGATATTGCAGAAGAAATGTGTATTTCAAGCGCGAGAAACTACTTTCTTGTTATAATGGAAAACTTTTTAGTGCCTTCAGTTCAATATTGGGGATATAAATCTGCCTTCTAGCTAGATAACAGAATGTATTACACAACCAGAGCCCAATGGAGAGAAACATACATGAGAAAAACCCACACTGGGCAAACCAGGTGTTTACTCCCACCAGCAAACATGTCCCCTTCCCCATGCACCTCAACCAGTGGAATTAACTCCTCTCTTTGGAAAGGAAAAGATAATATTGATCTGCGGGGCATACTTACCTATATATCATGTGATGCTTTACCAACATTTCATCCTCGTAATGACCCTCATAAGCTAAGCATTGCCATTCCCATTTTAAAGAAAAAGAAACTGAAACTCAGAGAGGTTAAGTAACAGAACCAGCGAGTGGAAGAGCCCCGGGTTAACACCCCAAAGGTGGCGCTTTTCGCGCCAGACCCGGCTGCCTCGGGGCTTCTGGACTTCCTCTTCCTGATGTCTCTCTTCCGTGATTGCTGTGGGAATTTGAATGATTTCTCATGTGAGTGAACCTGGCTCAGTCACAGAAGCTCAGGCAAACAGAAGCGCCAGTCTCTGACAGCGTTCAGAGCAAATTCTTCAAGTCAGGCGGGTCCTGGACTGCAGTATCTGGGCTGTACTTTGCCCTAATGAATCAGCTCTATGGAGGCTGGGCAGTTGCAAAGGTAACTGACATGCTGTAGATCTGAGGGCCCGGTGAGTCGTGGTAGATGTGGCACCTGGACTTTGACAGTCTCCAAGAGGAGAGGGGGCACTCTTAGGCCAGGTCCCTGGAGCAGCGCTGAAGGAAGGTGGGAAGCCATTGGAGCAGGTGTGTGGGACCACTTGCTCCCTTCTTTCCCTTCTTTGAGCTGGACGTGCTGTGCCGTCAGATTAGGAAAGGCGAGATGGCCTTTACCGGGGCGAGGAAAGGTCATTTATGTGAATATGTGAGTGTGATTTGTCATCATAGATGTAATTCCTTCATTTTGAGAATCGAAGGTGCTATTTATTTGGTGTCCTTAATCTGAGGACTGATTTGCTGGAGTTGATGTCTCTTGGCAGCAAAATGATGTGATTTCAGTGGAAAGATTGGGTGTTGCACCTTTGCATTTGGGGAAGGGCTGCCTAGTGAGACTATCTGGGGACAAGGAGAAAGCAGGTTTCTTCTCATTCCGCTTACTTGGTCCAAATGGTTTTAAGTTCCACCAGCCTTCAGAAAAGGCTCATGTACCCTTCCTTGTGTCTGGGACATTTGGCCCTTCCTGGGATTTGCTGGCAAAGGCTGTCATTGCACCTGGCTTTTTCAAGGGAGTGAGCTGACATGGGAAGGAAGCCACAGGTTCCCCTGAGTTGTGAGTGACCTTAAGGTGGGAGGCCCCCTCTGCACCTTGCTCTTCTTGTGTGTTCTGCTGTCTCATAGCTCTTGGCTCATAGCTGTCGACCCTGGCTCCCTGGTGTTTGAGCAGAGTGACGTCTCGATTTCAACACCCACCCTTTTGACCTTTTGTTCTGATATGCATTTTTATGTGAGGCTGGGACCTTTAGTAGTGGAAACAAGTTAACTGATTTGATCAGAATCTTGCAACCTAAAACAGTTCCTAAGGAAGAAAAAATCGAGGCCGACCTAGCCTGTGGATGCTCCTGACACAAGAGAATCCTGAGCAAGAGTAAGATCTGAGGCGTGCTTTCCTTTGGCGGGTGCAACCCCTGCCCCCCACCACCCCGTGCTATGAGCAGAGGAACCTGGAAGGTAATCAGTCCTTGGAGCAATTTTCCTTTTTCAGGAATACGTGGGGATGTGGGGGAAAATTAGTTTGATGCTAGGGAGACTTCCAGGATTTAAAATCTCCAGCCAGGAAGAATCCTGAGACATGGCCTTCTAATTTTTTATGAAAACAATCCCAAATTTGCCTCTTGTTGGCTTCTCTGGAGGAGCAGGGATGACCATGTTATATAGGTTCTAGTTCTTTGGGGGGTTAACGTAAGGATTCAGAAAAGGTGCTTCTTGAAAAGGTCAGTCTAAACTTCTTTTTCTTTTCTTTTTTTTTTTTTTTTTTTTGAGACGGAGTCTTGCTCTGTCGCCCAGGCTGGAGTGCAGTAGTGCGATCTCCACTCACTGCAAGCTCCGCCTCCCAGGTTCACGCCATTCTCCTGCCTCAGCCTCCCGTGTAGCTGGGACTACAGGTGCCCGCCACTGCGCCCGGCTAATTTTTGTATTTTTAGTAGAGACGGGGTTTCACCATGTTAGCCAGGGTGGTCTCGATCTCCTGACCTCGTGATCCGCCCGTCTCAGCCTCCCCAAGTGCTGGGATTACAGGCGTGAGCCACCATGCCCGGCCTAAACTTCTTTTTCTTTAGTAAACATCTTCAGCCACTCATACTACCCTCATCTTTATCCTTGATAACACTACTATTTATTGAGCACTTTAACATGTTGGGTAACATGTCAGGCACTTTGCAGAGGTTATCTTTAACTCTGTCAATAACCTTGCGAGGTAGTCATTACAGTCTCTATTTCATGGGTAAGGAAATTGAGGCTTGAAAAAATGAACTAGCTAGTTAAGTGGCAGAGTTAGGATTTGAACTCTGATCTAGCTCTCTGCAAGACCCACTCTATTTATGATACCACAGGGCCTCCACTGTAAGTGTTAAATAAACATTTGCTGGGGGAATATGTGAAGAAACATCAACTGGGATTCCTTGATAGCATTTTTAGCTGTACCTATTACTGTTATCTGTCTCCCATGCCTCCCCCATCTGTCGTGGTTCCAAATGTACTTTTTAATTTTTTAAGCAATATCAATATAATTGTCTAGTCTGTTATTTGCTTCATGTATCTGAGATTTTTTTTTTCAGATTTCTCTGTATCCATGACCATATGGTTTGTTTTAGATAGATTTTGAGGACCATAGCTGCTCTTTTCACAAAACCTAATCAACCACTATGTTTGGATATAGGTTTCAAATGATGATTTTTTTTCCTTTTTCTTTTGTCTGCAGGAAGATAAAATAACTACACAACTTACTCAAAACCCAAGACAAATTCAGAGAGTCAGTGATGGAACTTTGGGCTCCCCAGAGGCTGCCCCAGACACGAGGGAAGGTCACAGCACCCTCAAAGGATCCAGACCGAGGGTTTCGGAGAGATGGACATCATCGGCCTGTCCCTCACTCTCGGCACAATGGAGAGAGGTTTCACCAATGGCAAGACAACCGTGGGAGCCCCCAGCCACAGCAGGAGCCCAGGACAGACCATCAACAGTCCCATTATGCCTCCAGGCCTGGGGACTGGCATCAGCCTCTGTCTAGAATTGACTATTACGAAAGTGGTTATCCCAGTCAGTTGTATTCAAGGTATGGCTTTAGGGCTTGGAATGAATGCAACTCTCCTAAATGCTTATGAATAGATTGTTCTTTTCCTTCTTCCTTTTCCTTTTATTTTTCTCCCCCTTTTTTCTTTTTCCTTCTCTGCCTTACTACATGGCTTTAGCTAAATCCTGTCCTCTCCCAAATTTGTTTCTGATGACTGAAGATAGTATTTCTCTCCTCTTTATTCCCTAGTGGAGCTTCTTAAAGAAGCCATCACAAATGCAATTGAGTATTGGGGGTTTGGGGGGGGCAGTGTAGAGGGAAGAAAAGTGGTGAAATTCAAAAGAGCAGATGGAACCCTCTTGCTCTGGGATTGCAAAAGGTAGTATATGTAGACTATGGAAAAGCTTTTCTTGGAGATCCCTATAAGGAGTTCCTCATTGTCATTAGACCACATTGCCTTGGGATTAGCATGACACTACCGGCACCAAGAAGAGTCCTAGTTCCTACCACAGTACCCGGAATGTAACAGGCATACCAATAATCCATATTGAATGAATGGGAACTTTAAAAAAATCGACCTTAGGGAAAGCAGATAGAAACTTGGAGGCTGCAAGTTCGGAAGGCAGAGGTTGCAGTGAGGTCATTCTATTCAGGTTGGAGAAGCTGGAATTCCTGTTTCCCTGGTCTGTAGCACTGGACTTAGTATTTCACGGAATGTTGGAAGCCATCTATGTTCTACTTTAGGGGTAATATTTACCTGCTTACAGATTCAGGGTTGAAATTACGACTATTATTATAAAGAAATTTGTCCCTAAGAAATACTAAAGAATTACTAATTGGGCTAGGTGCAGTGGCTCACGCCTGTAATCCCAGCACTTTGGGAAGCCAAGGCAGGCAGATCATCTGAGGTTGGGAGCTCGAGACCAGCCTGTCCAACATGGTGAAACCCTGTCTCTACTAAAAATACAAAACAAAACAAAACAAAATTAGCTGGGCGTGGTGGTGCACACCTGTAATCCCAGCTACTTGGGTAGCTGAGATGTGAGAATCACTTGAACCTGGGAGATGGAGATTGCAGTGAGCCGAGATCATGCCACTGCACTCCAACCTGGGTGACAGAGTGAGACTCTGTCTCAAAAAAAAAAAAAAAATTACTAATTGATAAAAACGTTAGTATTATGATGGTCCTCTCCCCAATCTTTTTGGATTGTTGAATTCTCAAAGAGAGGCATGTTCAGGACAGAGGCAATAAAAGTAATCAGACTTAAGATAGTCCAGTTTGACTTTTTAATCTCAATTCCATCTGGAATAAGCATGGAAGTTACAGTGGTGTATTGGAGACTTAACACAGTCGTCTCAGGAAGTGATTTTCTCAGATAATGTCAGGACAGAGTGTTCTAAGATAATATGTATGTATTTGGGGAGTGAGAGTTTTACTATAAAGTAAAAGAGTTTTAAATAAAAAAGAGGTTTTTAGAAAAGAGTTTTAAGTAAAAAAATTTTACTATAAAAATTCTACTCTTGTTATGCAACAAAGGCCTGACTCTTGCTCTGATTCTGTTTATAGGATCTAGAATTAACCATGGCTTTCAAGCAGATTCTAGGCTGGGTCACAACTCTGTCCTCTGAAGCTGTTTAGTTTGTCAAGTCTTCCATTGGTTTCTGTCTTTACCACCCTTGTCCTCAACTGACCAGTCTTCTTTGTGCTATTTTAGGCCAGGGTATGAGAATTCATATCAGGGCTATCACTCTCCCACAACGAGGGAGGAATATGCTTATGGAAGTTACTACTATCACGGACACCCGCAGTGGCTGCAGGAAGAAAGAGGTATGGAAAAGTCTCCAAGAAGCCTCTGGGATTTGGGGATGGGGCAGCTGGTCTGAGAGGCAGGGGAGAGACCGACGGAGCCATGTTCAGACCCTCACCTTGCGCATCTTTTCTTGGCCAGACGAGACCACAGCAGAAACACTCCTTCTCGATGTCCTGAGAAGAGACATAAAGGAGTTGTTTTCCTTTGTTTGCATAGATGATGGTACTGTTACTAGTACTATGGGTAGTTTGCACTTCATCCACATTTTTTCTTCTACTTTGCCTTATAGCCAAGGGTATAGTCTTTGGCCAAGTAACAGTGAAGTCAGTTCTTAAGGACATCTGCTGGGCTATAGTAGGAGTCTGTCACTTCACCCTGAGGACAGCAGATATGCACCCAAAGGAGTGTTCTCCCCTATACTAATAAGTATAGGGTGTGTCTTAATGGCAGCGTCTGAACTGCTAGCAAAGATAAATCTGTTTCAACATTGAACACACACACACACCCCCCCCACCTGCCCCCCACACATGTACACACCAATCCCCATCGTTGTGCGGTTGTATAGATCCACGCTAATTAGTTCAGAGGGGTCTGAGAGGCGTCCTATGGACTTTCATCATTAGCTCTTACCTATCTATTTTTTCAATTTGGAAAATATGTTTTTAGATCTACTGTGCTCTAGGAACTCCTCACAGCTCACTAATATCTTTCTAAGAACTTTCAGAAACAGGAAGTGACCTGTCTTGATTCTGTTTTCTCTGAGGGTGCAGTGCCAAGGCAAAGGAGTCCTTATATCTGGCATGAAGATTACCGAGAGCAAAAGTACCTTGATGAACATCATTATGAAAACCAGCACAGTCCATTTGGAACAAATAGTGAGACCCACTTCCAGTAAGTGCAAAAGGAGAGGCCAGTTTGACATGATGTTGTCAAACTCAGACTATGTTGGGCAAATCTTCTGGTGTCTGATGCTGGTCTCTTACCTCCAGAAGCCTGTGTACCTTTGTTTCAGCCACAGGGATATGGGAGTATCCAAGGATGGTCCTGGTCCGCTGTTAATATGGACCCTGGGATGAGAGATTCTTATCACTGAGAGTCTGCTCCCAAAGCTGGGCAAGTCTGAGTCCTGTGAGGTTCCCTGAGGTCTGTCCTAAAAGAGGACTTTAATTCTGTGTTGGCCTCAGAACAGATATGGCCTAGAAAAAGCTCTCATGATTAGGTCATGAGAACCTACCTGGGGCTGGGGTGCTTCTCCTCAGCCTACGCCTGAGCCCTGAGAATGGGCCACCTCCCCGTGGTAAGACAACACAGGGAAGAGAGTTTTGCCCAAGCATCTGTCCTGGTGCTCACAGCTCTGGAATTCACCAACCTAAACACTCTGATGTAAGTCATTCCAGAATGTCAGGCTGTAGAGACCAACCGTTCTCATCAGGACCTGAGGCTGCTTCCAGCCACTGAGCTGTGGAACTCAAGCACTCCTGTTTTTCTGGGATTAGTAGATTGAGGTGGCGAGTGGGAGGAAAATGCTTTCTCCTATGGCACCCAGGCTGACATGGCACCTGACCATGCTTTGGAGCAGGTCAGCTTCCGGCAGAGAGTGCTTCAGCCTTGCTGGCTTGCCCGGGACCCCGCTCACTGCTCCTGTCATTTTGCTGCAGATCTAACAGTAGGAACCCTTATAAAGACAGCCCTGCTTCCAACTCTGGACAGGAGTGGCCCGGGGAGCTGTTTCCAGGGAGCCTGCTTGCTGGGGCCCAGAAAACTAAGGTAACCTAAAGTGACGTGGGGGCTGGAGACTGTGTCCATGTGTTGCAGCTGACACTGTCAGCAGTGGCAGAACAGGGCCCTTGGGCATGGATGTCCAGCGGTCAGCCGTCTGGAGGACCCATTCCTTCCCTCTTGGCAGAACCTCCACCCATGCCTTCCTTTCTTCCCTCCTTACTGCCTCAGTCTTAGGCAACCGAGGCCCTAAACTGAACTCCTTTGCATTTTCAGCAAATTGAGGGGATCGAGAAAGGTCACCCAGCTCACTCCAACACACTGGGAAAGAGAGGACACTCTCATCCAGGTGTTAGGTGTTAGGGACCCCAGGGGACTAGCAATTTGGTTTAACCCAGGAAGAGGGAAGTTGCTAGAATCTTTGAATTCAGGTTTGAGAAGCAGGGCTTGAAACCTTTTCTAACTCTTCATTCATCCCTCTCCTCTAAAAATCTTATTGTATGCACCAGCTGGGCCACAAAATGGAGATCTTTTTTAAAATACACTTTTTATTTTAGAATCATTTTAGATTTGTGGAAAATTTGCAAATATACTACAGAGATGGTTCTTTTCTTTTGAGACAGAGTTTCACTCTGTTGCCCAGGCTGGAGTGCAGTGGCACAATCTCGCCTCACTGCTACCTTCATCTCCTGGGTTCAGGCGATTCTCCTGCCTCAGCCTCCTGAGTAGCTAGGATTACAGGCACCCCCCCACCACGCCCAGCTAATTTTTGTATTTTTAGTAGAGACGGGGTTTCACCATGTTGGCCAGGCTGGTTTTGAACTCCTGACCTCGTGATCTGCCCACCTTGACCTCCCAAAGTGCTGGGATTACAGGTCTGAGCCACCACACTCCGCCAGAGATCGGGTCTTAATTTTGAAAGTCTTGTATTAATCTTGTCTCCCTTATTAGGTTTGTATGATTTTTGAGGTCAATTTCTTTTGTATACTTAGTGCTTAATAGGGTAGGGCACATATGATTATGACTAATAGTAACAATACAATGACAGCAGCCACATACACATGTACAGCACTTTACAGTGTACAAGAGCTTTACTTTTTATTTTATTTTATTTTTTGAGACAGAGTCTCACTCTGTTGCACAGGCTGGAGTGCAGTGGCACAATCTCGGCTCACTGCAACCTCCACCTCCCTGATTCAAGTGATCCTCCTGGCTCAGCCTCCCTAGTAGCTGGGACTACAACTGTGTGCCGCCATGCCCAGTTAATTTTTGTAGTTTTTAGTGGAGACGGGGTTTCACCACGTTGGCCAGGTTGGTCTGGAAATCCTAACCTCAGGCGATCTGATCCTCCTGGGTCGGCCTCCCACAGTGCTGGGATTACAGGTGTGAGCCCCTGGCCTGGCCCAGAGAGCTTTTGAATTCATTATTTTACTTGTATGCACACAAGATGTAAACTCAATGAATTTCTTTCTTTATTTCTTTAGAGACAGAGTTTTGCTCTGTCACCCAGGCTGGAGTGTAACAGCATGGTCATAGCTCACTGCAGCCTTGAACTCCTGGGCTCAAGTGATCCTTCCACCTCAGCCTCCCAAGTCGCTGGGGCTATAGGTGTGCATCACCGTGCCCAGCTAAATTTTTTTATTTTTTATTTTTTTTTTGTAGAGATGAGGTCTTGCTATGTTGCAATTTGGGGTCTCAAATTCATGGGCTCAAGTGATCCTCCTGCTTTGGCCTACCAAAGTGCTGGGATTACAAGTGTGAACCATCATACCTGGACCCATGAATTTCTTTACACCTGCATCCAAGGGGAAAGCATGGCACCTAGGGCATAATAGGTGCTCATCAAACAGTCAATGAATGAGGGCCAGGCACGGTGGCTCATGCCTGTAATCCCAGGGCTTTGGGAGGCTGAGGTGGGCAGATCATGATGTCAAGAGATTGAGACCATCCTGGCCAACATGGTGAAACCCTGTCTCTACTAAAAATACAAACATCAGTTGGCGTGGTGGTGCACCTGTAGTCACAGCTACTTGGGAGGCTGAGGCAGGAGAATCGCTTGAACCCAGGAGGTGGAGGTTGCAGTGAGCTGAGATCGTGCCATTGAACTCCAGCCTCATGACAGAGCGAGACTCTGTCTCAAAAAAAAAAAAAAAAAAAAAGTTGATGAATGAATACGTAAATTACTTGAAGTATATAGGGCAGATATGATTATATCACAGATGAAAGCACTGAGCTCAGAGAGCCTAAGTCACGTGTCCAGGGGCACAGCAGCTGAGTATAAGACAAAGCTGAGATTTGAATTCAAGGGCCCCTGACCCCAAGGCCTCCGCTCTTTCCATTGGGTCATAATATATCCTTTGGCAAATGCCTATCAACTTGATTTTCTCTTTTTCTCCTTTCAACACATCCACTTTCACTGTATGTGTTTTGTTTCTTTGAAGGAACGCTTGAGAAGACCAGCTCTCTGAAACTTCTTCCTATGTGTTTGTATTGTTTTTAACTTTCAGCCATCACTGGCTAGTGAGTCCAACCTTCTCCAGCAGCGTGAGTCTGGTCTCAGCTCCAGCAGCTATGAGCTCAGTCAGTACATCACAGATGCCTCCGAGCGGGATGATCCCCCAGCTTCAGCAGCTTGGAGTCCAGTTCAGGCTGGTGGGTTCTAAAATGATCACAAGAGTTGGTTGAATCTGATGTGGAAAGGCTGGGTGGAAAGTCTCTGGGAAAGTCAGCCTTATGGTGGATCATTGTCCACCGCATTTGCTTATGTAGGTCTCTGGGGCAGAGAGGTCAACTTTGGTTCCATTTTCTATCTTTTTGCTTGTAATAGTAATTGCATCATAGCTGATTCCTGGAAGGGAACACTGCCCCTATCCATCATAGGTTGGGAAAGGAGGCACTCAGTGGTGCTTTTAAGAAAGGGAAGACCAGAGAGAATTAGGAAAAGCAAAAGCAAGACGCAAAGCATCATTGCTTTGTCTGGATGTAGGAACTTTGTCATGAGTATAGAGGCCACGAAAGCCAGAGACTCCTTGGCCTCTCAACATCACTGAGTCTGGGCTGAGTGCATTATCATTTGGACTGAATCATCAAGCCCATGCATTGTATTGTGACACATTCTCAGAGGCTTAAATCTGACTGGAGCAGGGAACATGGGCTTCTTCTAATTACACAACCCACCCAGAATCTTATTTTGGTTCAGGCAGAATTTGGGCAGAAATATGTCCGTGGCATATTCCTGAACTAAAGAAAAGTGATGGAAGTAACGCTAACAATGTCCATCTGTGTCTGTTGGTCAGAGGATGTCTCCTCAGCTGGTCCCAAAGCGCCCATGAAGTTCTACGTTCCTCACGTTCCTGTGAGTTTCGGGCCAGGAGGTCAGCTGGTGTGTGTAGGTCCCAGCTCTCCCACTGACGGGCAAGCAGCCCTTGTTGAACTGCATAGCATGGAGGTAAAGAAGACCCAGTGTTCCTGGAATGCCGGCACACTGCTTACCTAACTACTCCTAACGTGCTTACCTTGCTTTCCTGTGCCTGAGCTGGGGCATCTCCGGGAATGGGATGCTCTTGTGGAAACTGGGCCAGGTACCCCCTGGATTAGGGGGTGCAGGAATGGGTGGGGCTCTTCTCTGAAAGAATTGATGCTAGAGTTATGTTTTTCCTGAGATGTCAGTGGCTCATCTTTAGAAACAAGATTCACCTTTTTCTTTCTGTTTTCTCTACAAGGCCTTGAGCCACATCCTAGCCCCACGGCCCTGGGGTCTGATACTAGACTGGACTGAAAGGGGCCTAGGGTGGACACAGTCTTAAAGATAAAATCTGATTGTTTTATTGCAGGTTATTCTTAATGATTCCGAAGAGCAAGAGGAGATGAGAAGTTTCTCAGGACCCTTGATTAGGTAAAGTGCTGTAAGAGCTGCTGAGTAAGGGCAATCTTCCTGCTCAGATCAGCATTTTGGAGATATGTTCTTGGTTTCCTTGGAAAAAAAAGTCCGTCCTTGTTGGAGTGGAATTCTCCGTGCTACAAGATAGAACCAGATGTGGCCTGAGTCATTTTGACAAGCCATTCAATAGTTGAAGGACAGAAAGCAAAATTAGCATGACAGTTTAGATATCTAAAACCAGTTCCATTTTGCAGAGGCTGCATGGTAGGAAGTGTTAGTGTTCCGTGTGCTTGACAGATGTTAGCAGAAAAGTGGAGCATCGCCTGGGAAGTCCCTGACGAGTGGATCATAGCAGAAACAATTCTTGTGACAGTGGCTTTTTCCTGGAGAGGTAGATAAGATCGGCAGTGTTCAAGTTACGGAACAGTGTGCGAGTGAGCCCTCTGCAGTACTCAGCTAGGACTGCTTTTAGATATTTAGTTATATTCCTGATAAATGTAACTCAGGGCATCTTTGTTGAGCAGAGAGTCCTTGCTGGATGACAGCCAACATGGGTCTCAGGCTCGGGCATCCTATGTACTAGGAATACCATGGTGGACAGGTCAGCCCTCTCTGAACCTTAGTTTTCCCCCTGGAAGTGGTATAACACCTGCTCTCCCTACCCGAGGCTTGTCTGTGAGTCTCAAGTGAGATTATGCACATGGAAAGTATCATCACTACTATATAAATGTATTCCTCTTATGGCATCTGACAGTTCCCTCAAGTAAAAATGAGTGTTCTCTCTGTTTCTTACACACGGGTATACAGATATGGGTCAAAAAAGTGAATTGGGTTATTCAAAGACTGGGGTACTAAGCCTAACTTGGCTTTGATGTTATTGGATGATCTTGAGCAAATCATAATGCCAATCATATTGATCACTTAATACATGCCACACAATTTTGTAATTCCTTTTTGTATGGAGGTAGGTTCTTTTACTGTCCCTATTTTAGGGGACAAAGCCGAGGCTCAGAGGAGGTAAGAAACTTGTCTAAACAGAGAAGTGGCAGACCGAGATTTAGACCCAGGGTTGTCTGACTCCAAAGTCTGCTTTTACTTGCTATCCTGTGCAGTGACTTCAGGTCTCTGGGCCTCTGTTGCTTCATCTATAAAATGGAGGGGGTGCATGAGAGAATCTCTGAAATTTCTTCCTGTTCTATAAGAAAATAACTATCCTATAGCTATAGACTCATTACCCTAGCCCTGGCTTGTCAGATTTCTATCTCAACTACAGCCCAGCCAGCACTTGCATACTTAGGAGGAGCCTGGGGTCCGAAACAGGGAAGTGTCTGCCTGCTTACTCTTCGCTCCCTAAATTTTTTCCATGTAGGGAAGATATACATAAGGTGGATATTATGACGTTTTGCCAGCAGAAAGCAGCTCAGAGCTGCAAATCTGAGATACTGGGGAGCAGAGACTCAGCTCTACTGTGGCAGCTCTTGGTTCTCCTTTGTCGCCAGAATGGGGTAAGTTACTGTTTTGGTGGGAGAGCAGGTGCAGGCTGAAATTGAAGTCTTCATGGGATAGATAAGATTATGTTTATGGCATGATTATGAAAAGCAATGTTAAAGAAGCCACAAATTGCCCCAAGGGGAAAAATTGTTCAAATGTCAATGCCAGTTTGCTAATGCAAATCTTCCCTGATGATCTTCCTTGGTCTGGGAATATTGTAGTTTCTGAGTTATTGCACCAGCCAGGTAATATACCTGTGAAATTGTAAATGTTTCTGGTAAGCTTTGTGGCTCCTGACAGGCAGAAAATAACCATGATAGTGATGCTGAAGTTTGAAATATAGCAATCTAAGAAAGGACTGCCTTATGTTTGCATAATTGGACTCCTCGCGAAGAAGGCAGGCTCCCTGGTGCCTTCCTTCTCCAGCTGGGGCGGCCAGCCTGAGGACCCATAGGATTCTCCTCAGATGATCCTCTTTGCCTTACAGTCCATGGTGGGGTCTGACATTGCTGAGCTGCTAATGCAAGACTGCAAGAAGCTGGAGAAGTACAAACGGCAGCCCCCTGTGGCCAACCTCATCAGCCTGACCGATGAGGACTGGCCAGTGCTGAGCTCTGGGACCCCGAACCTGCTCACTGGAGAGATCCCCCCCAGTGTGGAGACACCTGCGCAGATCGTGGAGAAATTCACTAGACTGCTCTACTATGGAAGGAAGAAGGCAAGTATGCCCTTCGCCCAATCCCTCTCCACCAATCACCCCTGCTCCAATTATGTGAATAGTATATACTCATTTCAGGGAGGATGCGAGAAGTTCAAAAAGAAACAACAAAGAAAATAAAAACACCCACAGTTCTACCATTAAAAGACAATGAACTATTAAATGAAATAAGCCAGGTACAGAAAGACAAACATCACATGTTCTCACTTATTTGTGGGAGCTAAAAATCAAAACAATTGAACTCATGGAGGTAGAGAGTAGAAGGATGGTTACCAGAGGCTGAGAAGGGTAGTAGGGAGGGTGGGAGGGAGGTTGGGAGGGTTAATGTGTGCAAAAAAAATAGAATGAATATGACAGTATTTTACAGCACAACAGGGGAACTACAGTCAATAATAATTTAATTATACTTTTAAAAATAACTAAAAGAGTATAATTGGATTGTTTGTAACACAAAGGATAAATGCTTGAGGGGATGGATACCCCATTTATCATGATGTGATTATTAAACGTTGCAAGCCTGTACCAAAATATCTCATATATTTTACTCCATAAATATATATACCTACTATGTACTCATAAAAATTAAAAATAAAAAAATAAAAATTGAAAAGATTATACCTGTTAACATTTTGATATATTTACTTCCAGCATTTTTCCATGCATATATATTAAAAAGAAAATAAAATTGCATATACAATCGTTTATTTCTCTTTTTAAACTTAAGATGATATGGTAAAATACCCTCATGGCATTAAATATGCTCCAACAGCACCATTTAAAAAATAGTTATACAATATTCCATCATATTAATGTATCATATTTTATTTAGCTATTCTACTATTATTGAATATGTAGACTATTTACAATTTTGTCAACCATTATAAATTATATAATTTACACATCTTGTTACATGAGTCTTTGTCTGATCTTTTAAATTTTTTAGGACAGATTCCTAGAAGTGGAATTACTGGGTATATAAATGGTATGCACTTTTAAAAGGTTCTTTATATATATACCAAATTAATTTCCAGGAAGTTTGTTTACAAATACTCCTTCTGCTATATCTAAGGCTTCCTATCAATATTGAATACAGATGCTCCTCGACTTACAATGTTTATATCCCAATAAACCCATCATCAAATAGAAAATATCATAAGTTGAAAATGCATTTGATACACCTAACCCAACATCATAACTTAGCCTAGCCTACCTCACATGTACTCAGAATGTTTACCTTAACCCACAAAATCATCTAACCCAGAGCCTGTTTTTTTAATAAGGTGCTAAATATCTCATATAATTTATTGAATATGTTACTGAAAGTGAAAAACAGAATGGTTGTATGGGCACTTGAAGTACAGTTTCTACCAAATGTGTATTGATTTCACACCATTGTAAAGTCAAAAACTCATAAAGCAGGCACTGTCTGTACTTTAAACAGATGAAGATTGATTTCTAGCTCACTTTTGAGGTTGAGATTATACTTTACAAAAGTCATAAAAATTTAAGTGTTTGGATAGATAATTAAAATCAATTTGAATCAATTTCATTCAAAAATTAAAATATAAAAAAGACCTAATTGGGAAATGATGCTCCTATCCCCTAGTCACCCAATTCTTCTCTCTGAAATATCCAGAGAAATTTTATGCTTATATTGTTATTTTCTCTTTGTTAAAAAATAGCATACTGTATACCATTTCTGTACCTTCCCTTTTCCATTTTACAAAATACCTCAGAAAACACTCTATATTAGGGTTGCCAAACTTTTTCTATAATTGGACAGATGTAAAAAATGTAAAATGTAAACATTTTACATTTTGCAGGCCATGGGGACTCTAGTACAACTACTCAGCTCTGCCCTTATAGTGTGAAAGTGGTCACAGAAAATATGTAAATGAATGGGTGTGGCCGTGTTTCAGTAAACTCCATTTATAGACATAGAAATTTGAGTTACCATATAATTATAATGCATAGTGAAATTTAAAAAATTTTTTTCCAATTACTTAAAAAGGCAGTAACTATTCTGAGGCTATGGCCTGTACCAAAATAGGCAGTGTGCTGGATTTGGCCTTTAGGCCATATTTTGCTGACCTCTGCTCTATAGCCTATATAAATACCTTTCTCATTATTTCTTACATTGGCAAAGTTTTCTACTGATAAATTATAATTACTTTAACTAAACCCCATATAGCTTGACATTAAGAGTACTTCCAGTCTTCTGCAATTACAATGTTGCAATGAATAACCACTGTCATTTTGCCCAGTGTGAGAGAATACATGTAAGATAAATTTCTAGAGGCAGAGTGTTGGGTCAAAGGATATGGTTTGTAATTTTGATAGATACTGACAAATTGCCTTTTAGAGGTTGTGCCAATTCACTCTACCAGCAATGCAAGAGAGTGCCTGTTTTCCTACATTCTCACCACAGTGTGTTTCAAACTCTTTGATAGGTGCCAATCTGAGAAGTGAAAAAAGGCTGGATGTGGTGACTCACGCCTGTAATCCCAGCACTTTGGGAGGCAGGCAGATTACTTGAGGCCAGGAGTTTCAGACCAGCCTGGGTGACATGTAGAAACCCCATCTCTACAAAAAATACAAAAATTAGCCAGGCCTGGTGGCATGGCCTGTAGTCTCAGCTACTTGGGAGGCTGAGGCATAAGAATTGCTTAAACCGGGGAAGTGGAGGTTGCAGTGAGCTGAGATCATGCCACTGCACTCCAACCTGGGTGACAGAGAGAGACTGTCTCAAAAGAAAAAATTATCAGCTAATTTAAGTTTTTTTTGTAGATATGGGGTCTTGCTGTGTTGCCAGGGCTGGTCTCAAACTCCTGGGCTCAAGTGATCCTCCCCCTCAACCTCCCAAAGTGTAGGGATTACGGGTGTGAGCCACCACACTAGGCCTGCATTTCTCTTATTGAAATGAATATGTTCAATTCAATTCAATTCAAAATGAATTCAATGAAGTTGAATATTTTTCAATCTGTGAATTTTTTGTCATTGATTTCCTGCATTTTTCTATTGAGTCTCTGATCCTCACTTATTGATTTGTTGGAGCTCTTTATGTTTTTAGGGCTTTCTGTGTAAAATTGTAAGTTTCTGGGGGTCATATTTAGAAGGGCTTTTTCTACTTCAAAATTAATTTATAAAAATGAAGTTGAAGTACTTTTCATTTTTACATTTAAATATTTAATTTCTTGTTTTTGTATATGATGCTATCTTTTATTTTTTTAATTGACAAAAGTTGTATATATGTATAGTATACAACATGATATATATGTGTATATATACACACACACTGTGGAATGGCTAAATGGAGCTAGTTAACATATGTGTCACATCACATATTTATCGTGTTTTTTCTAATGAGAACACTTAAAATCTCCTCTCTTAGTGATTTTCAAGTATACTATACATTGGTATTTACTGCAGTCTTGATGTTCAAGTGCTACGAAACTTTTGCTAAAGAGATGAGGCTAACTGGCAACCATGTCTGACGGGAAGCTGATGGAATAGCACAGTGGATTTTGATAAAGTGAAGGCTGGTGAAGGTGACATCCTAGAGAAAAACACTATGCTAGCTACAACCTGCTTCCTGGCTGTTCACATTCTTATATGAGGCTCTAAGAATTTTCTGGAAGCCCAGCCTCCGCTGCTCAGGATGCAGCAGCGCCTAAGCACAGGAACTTGTTGTGAGTGGAAGGTGGGAAAGGCACTCTTGAATGTGATGTTTTGGTTTTCAGGAAGCCTTGGAGTGGGCCATGAAGAACCACTTGTGGGGCCATGCTTTGTTCTTGTCCAGCAAGAT
This sequence comes from Theropithecus gelada, assembly GCF_003255815.1. Lineage (NCBI taxonomy): Eukaryota > Metazoa > Chordata > Mammalia > Primates > Cercopithecidae > Theropithecus > Theropithecus gelada. Next base: position 188,092,116 of record NC_037668.1, read on the forward strand.
GGACCCACGGACCTACAGCTGGGTCATGAGTGGGTGAGTTGGAACTTAACAAAAGACACCAGTGGGGCAGAGAGGCCTCCTCACCAAAGGTGGAGGATGAGGGTGTGGAGAAACGCCAGACGCACCGAGGAGCCTCCCACTCCAGGGATCTTTCCATGTTCTCTTTTCTGAGCTGGACATAGCATGTCTCTGTTTTAGACACAGATACATTCTTTCTACCTGCTAAATTGAATACAGAGTTTTAGTAAAATTGCCCAGGGTGAGAGTTTCCAAAAATTAAATAGGTTTTTACATTGCAGTAGCCTTCTCTCTTTGGGAGCGGCTGTTCCAGCTAGTTCTGGTAATGAGGGGTAGGTGATCACTTCCTTAGAGCCTTGGGACTGAGGGTCTTTGACGTAAGCAGTTGTCTACTGTTTATACTTGTGATGAGGTCTGGGTACTGAGAGTAGGGTAGGGGTGTGGGGTAGCAGGGTGGTGAGCTGTGGTAGGAAAAGGAGTTTTTGCACTGGCAGTGAGATCCAGAAGTCTGCATTGGCGGCAGTGGGAGGTGTTGAGACTGAAGAGATGTGCTTAGTCAGAAATGACGTCAGCACACTGTGATCTGGGTGCCAGCGTGGACCAGGAAAAATGCCCAAACCAGGATGAGCTAGGGATGGAAGCAAGGGTCCATAGCCAGGAGTTTGGAATAAGGAGATGAAACAGAGTGAAAGAAAGCCAGGATCAAATAGGGGTGCTGGATGGAGAAGGCTTTCTGAATAAGTCCTTCAGGCTCCTCCTAGCACCCACGGGTTGGCAGGGACAAATGTGGTGGGTGGGGTGAGGGACCCTCCTGTAAGGGGCAGACTTGGGTCAGACAGCAAGAAAGATGCTACCTCAAAGTGTTGAGCTTCTAGTGCTGGTTAGAGCCGTGAAGGAAGCTATCCTCTCAGCTGAACTTACATTTGAATTGGCCGTAAATCCTGTTGGGCAGAGGTTGAATTAGAAGATGACACTTCCGTCGGCATGGTGGCTCATGCCTGTAATCCCAGCACTTTGGGTGGCCGAGGTGGGTGGATCACCTGAGGTCAGGAATCTGAGACCAGCCTGGCCAACATGGTGAAACCCCGTCTCTGCTAAAAATACAAATATTAGCTGGACATGGTGGCGGGCGCCTGTAATTCCAGCTACTCTGGAAGCTGAGGCAGGAGAATCGCTTGAACCTGGGAGGTGGTGGTTGCAGTGAGCAGAGATCACATCATTGCACTCCAGCCTGGGCAACAAGAGCAAAACTGCATCTCAAAAAAACAAACCAACCAACAAACAAAAACACGTAACACTTCCATGTTAAGTTCAGTCTGAGGGCCTAATGACTGCACCACCGGCAGGCCCATTCTGGATGATGGCCTCGGTTGAGTCTCATGACGACTCCACCCTCAGTCTTCCTGGAGACTGGAATGGGGAGGAACACAGAAGTTGTATTATGATACATGCTTGGAGTTCCGGTGGCAAGGGTGCTGTTAAATAAAGGACGGTGTTCTGAGCATCATTTTCCTTTGAGCTTTGAAAACGAACATCCCACAGCCCCACATTGTAGCATACATCTCTGCTAGAGATTTTTGCCTTGGGCCATTGATTTTTGATGGAGCCCAGTGAATTGTGAAAAATACCTCTCACTGAGTAAGCTTAAATCTCAAATCAGCTGTAGAGCTTATTATATCCTTGTTAAGCATATCCCATGGTTTGTCATCAGCAGGATCATTTCTGGCCCCTGTTCCACGCCTCTTTGGTTACTGAAAATGGCTATTTAGTGCTTGTGAGCAAAAGCACTACAGACCCAGGCTCTTGATGAGCCAGAAAAACGGCACTGAGTGCTGTGGGCTTGGTGTGGAGGAGGGCTGCAGGGAGTGGGAGATCGGGGTGGCTGGGAAGGGGGTGCCTATGGAGAAAAGCTTCCAGATAAACTGCTGTGGCTCTCCAGGGGACCTTTGAGATGTCAATGGGTCATCTCAGTGATGGAAGAAGGCCCACAGAAATGGTTATTCCAGAGTTAGGCCATTAAGACCAAGGTGCAGAAAATACCTCCAACAATGAGATCTAGCTGGGGTGTGCGGTAGATTGAGGACCCTGCCATCTCTCCTCAAAGGAGGATGTGACAGAGGTACGGCAGAAAGTAAAGAGATGTTCACGTTCCTAAGGAAGCTGCCAAAATCTGATAAAATTAGGTGAGGCCCTGAGCCTTGTGGGCAGTGGGTAAAGAGGTTCCCTGGGCGTGGTCCTCACTGACTATCCTTCTCTCTGCAGCTTCACCAGCACGCTGGCGCTCAATGACCCACTGCAGACCCTATTCCAGCTCATGTCGGGGAGGATTCCACAGGCAGCCATGGTACCCCTGTGACAGGATTCCTTTACCACCCTGGCATCCCGAGGGCTTGAGGGGGTGGGGACTGATGGCTTTTAGGAGCAAACGTGATGATAATATTAATAGTTTATTAATCACTTACCATGTGCTGGGCCCTGTGCTAAGTGCTTTGATGCATATTACTTGGTTTAATGCATAGAGGTAGGAAATATTCTCTCTGCTTTGCAGATGTGGAAACTGAGCTGCAAAGGTGTAAGATGACCCAAGGTCAGAGATAGTGAGTGGTGGGCTCAGGATCTGTCTGGGTCTGTCTGACTCTGAAGATCTTGGCTTCCCAAAATGTCAAAGCTGCCTGCTCTTGTGTGAATGGCAAGAGGACCTGTGCCTGTTCTTCAGGCTTCCCCTGGCAGGGCTGCCCTTCTTTTTCTCTGGAGGAATGCTCCCCACCACTGCACACTGGCACTTTGAAGCTGGACGTACTCGATTTCAGTGTTCTAGAGTTGATGTGGCTGACAGTCTGAGGCCAGCTTGATAGTTTTCCCATTATAGGAGACTTGATCTTTTGGCCCCAAAGTATTCCTTCCTTACCTTTGATGTCCAGTCACTTTACTAGATTATGCCCTAGTGTTGACTGTCTGGATCCATTTTTTTCCTTGGGGTATATATAGCATGTCATTTTAATATGTACATTCATATGTTAGAGTTCAGGAATATTTTCTTGGATTATATCCTTCAATATTTGTTTTGTTCCCATTATTTTGGTTACCTTTTCAGGAATTCCATGTACACATATTTCATATATATACATATATGAATTATACTTATAATTTTCTCTTTAATAATTTTTATTCGCTTCTTTCCTCTCTTGCCCGCCCTTCCTTCCTTCCCTCCCTCCCTCCCTTCCTTCCTTCCTTCCTCCCTCCCTCCATCCCTCCCTCCCTCCCTTCCTCCTTCCCTGTTTCCTTCCTTTCTTTTTTCCTTCCTCTGTCCTTTACTGTGTTTTCACCGGTGTCTCTTGCTTTTGTGCTCTGGTGTTTCTGTCTATTTCTTCAATTTCCCCCTACTTTTTTCCTGAGCTCTGCACATTACATTCATCTCCTGTTATCCACCATCTATTTCCTGGGCTCTTGTAACTCAGATGATGCTCTTGCTTCACAGACGCAATTGTTTCATTATTTTACTTAAATTCACGACAAAATGTTTGGTGACAATTTTTCATTTGTTTTGTGGCAACGTTTTTGTAGTGAATGTTCTCTCTCCCCTCTATTTTTCATGTTACCTTCCTCCTTCTGTCTTAGGGTTTATTTGTATACATTCTGTGCTTGCTTTCTCATATTACATAACTTTAAAGGAGTTGAATCTTTCCTGGGTTTATATTTCCAGTTATTTATATGAGGTTCGTGCAGAGGATGGGCCAGGCCATATTCCAGGCCATCTGGCATTTTCTGCAGGACCCAGAGTTTTCTGTGTGAGCCTGAGTTGCCTTTGCCACTCTCCAGCTGGTGGGGAGAGCTGTGGGGTCCTCTCCCTTGTGTTCTCTCGGCTTCCCCATGGAGGGACCTCTGTCCAATCGCCATTACTTTTGGTAGCCTTTTCTCATATCTTGAGGCTTGGGTTTTGGTGAACACTAGTTTTAATAAAAATTGACCTCACGCTTTTCCTTTTCCTTTTTTTTTTATCCTTCTTATTGCTTGTGGCTAATTCCAAGAAAAGAGAAATTATTTTCATGCCCCGTCATCAAATCAACCGGCTATTTTGTAGCACAGAGTGTGCCTCACAATTCAGTGGAATGGCCTGTGCTCCACAATGGAACTGCATTATGTCACGAAGCACTAAATGCAGGAAGTGATACAATTAGCTATGGTTCATTGTGTGTGTGTGTGTGTTTTTTTTTTTGTAATAGTAGAGTTAGCTAAATTTCCCCTATTTTTAGATGAGAGAACGGAGGAGCCAGAGGTGATGTGTCAATGCATTATTTGATCTTAGGGAGTTTCCCAGCACTTCAGCATGTACTAAAAGGCTGGATTTCAGTTTCATGTGATGAATGGGGTGGTGGAAAAGCACGGCAACAGGACAACACAGATGTGGGTTTCACACCAGTTTAACCTAGACTCTATGTACGCCTTTCTGCCAGGTGAACTTGGCTTTGTTTCTTAATCTCACAGAGCCTCAGTTTTTAATCTTTATTGGGATTTTGGTTCCTAACCAGCAGAGTTATTGTGAAAATTAAAGGAGAGAGAACATCTGAACATATCAACCATCATGCTTGGCCCATTGACGTTAATTAATAAATGTTGGTGCTTTATCTCTCTCTCTCTCTCTCCTGTGTCCCCTCCACCTCTCCATTGATCTGATTCATAGTGATCTTTTTCAAATCACCAGCGAGGAGACAGAATAATGACCTCTAAGTTTTTCTTTGTGTGTGTGTGTGTTTAGCAAGGGATTTCCTTCTCTTTTGCTGATTTCTGTAGATCAGCAAGAAGCAGCTTGGCTTACATGTTAAAATGAAGGTCATAATAGGACTTAGCACATGTGATTGTTGGTAGGGGAAACGCTTAGCACAGGATATGGTTCATGGTTCGATGTGACACATGAGAACTGCTATTATTATGATTTATCATCACCATCATTGTCATCATCCTCTTCACACTGCATTGACTGGATCAACAAGGAGTGGGTGTAAAATGGAGTTGAAAAAAGCATCTTTTATTCCCTGGGATAATTACAAAGACCAAGTAATTATGAATGGTTTTAACCTCCAAATCTTAGTTATTATTGGCAATCTCCTGCCCTACCTATCTAGATAACAAATTGGAAGGTAGGCAGCTGTGCAAATCACCTCTTTCCTCTGCTCAGCTTCCAACTGTGTGTGTGTGTATGTGTGTATGTATTTATACCTACATGTAATTAAGTGCAAACCAAACGTGAAGCACCATGCGATGTGCTTTACACAACTATCTTATTTTATTATCAACAATAACCTGTTAGGTGGAAATTATGATCTCCATTTTAGGGATGAGAAAACAAAGGTTCAGAGACATTAAGAAACTTGCTCAAGGTAAGTAAGCTAGTAAGATGCAGGACTCGAGTTGGGACCTGTGTTGTTTCCATGACGTTATATTGTTTCTTTATTGATATTTTCTGCCTTGAAATTCTCCTTTGTTTAGTAGGACAGCCTTAGGGAGAGATGGTAGGGAAAACACCATTTATGCGGGGTTTTGTACATTTCCACCACGCTGCTTACTCTCTGTTGCCCCCTGGTGGAATTCTGCTGCCTCTGCATTGTCCTAGCTGGGACACTTGGCTTGATTTTCTTATTCCTAAAGTGGTAATAGGAACCGGACTTCATAGGGTTGCTGTAAAGATTAAATAAGAGGATGTGTGTGAATGGGCTTTGTAAAGTCAGAAAACATAGGTATTTGTAAGACATTAAGCAGGCCCGTGTTCCCCTGACTTCTGTGACAGGCTGTGGCCTCTTCTACTCATGAGCCAAGGATGTTTGATCTTGAACCAAAAAACCACTGAAGCCTCAGGGTTTTTCTGAGTTTTGTCTCTAGCTATTTGGGGGTCAGGCACTGGGGAGAAATGTGAAAAGTAGTAAGTGAGCAATGTCATTTTATTTATCCATTTTCCAATATCCCTGTGAATGCATGTATGTATGCATGTATACGTATCTGTCTATCTGTGTCCTTCTGAGAGTTTTACCTTTTTAAAGATGAGAACTCTAAATCAATGAATGGCAGCATTGCAGGTGGTGGAGTGGGCGTTCTCTCACAGCTTCTGAACCAGGAAATAGACAACAGCCTTCTTTATGTACATGTGGCCATTCCTAAATGATTGTACATTTAAGTTATTTTATTTCTGGTGCTTTTCAGTGTTGTGGAGAAAAGCAGTGGGGAGACTGGAGGCCTCACTTGGCTGTGATTCTGTCAAATCAGGCTGGGGACCCGGAGCTGTATCAGCGTGCGATTGTTGCCATGGGTGATACTCTGGGTAAGCGACACCAGCATTGACCCGCCCCTCCCCTCCCCTCCCCTCCCCTCCCCTTCCCTTCTGTCCCCTACCTTCCCCAACTCCTCCCTGTCCAGACCAGCTTTAAACATCCTGCTCTTAGATTCTCAGATTCTAGGTAGGGCCAGAGTCTATGCCCCAGGCTTTTCCTGGACCCAGGAGCCTCCATGTTTTGGGGAAAGTAACTCCAGGGAAATGCATGTCCTTCTTGTCTCTCTGTTTCGCAGAATTTCTGCGGTGAGTGAATGCAGGCCAGGCCCCTGAGCCTTGGTGTTCTGCTGCTGTAGGAGTCTGCTCTCAGCAGCTGATTTTTCTAGCCCTGGGTCAGATTCCCCTGTGGATGGAGTTAACGCATAGGACACCTTGCCTCCTGATGCTGTAAATTTCTCAGTGACCCAGTTCAATCAGATAGGAAATTCTGTTTTTGCCTGAACCACTCTAGGTTAACCCTGTAGTCTTTCTTTCTATTATCTCTCTGTGAATGTGGCCTTATAAACACTTAGGGGCTATTGAATGTTCCAGACCAGTGGTTCTCAAATTTAGCCAAGAAGCAGAGCATCTAGAAATCATGGTGCTCCTATGGGGCTTTTAAAAATACTGCTCTGTTAGACTTAAATAGCTATGGTAAGGTTGTGCCAAGTCATAGGGAGACCACGCAGCACCCTGAGTAGAAGGGAACTAATGTTTGTTGAACCCTTCTTGGGAGCCAGACACTGTGCCAGGTATCGTATCTAGTTGAATTAACTCAATTTTGAGGCAGTGGAAAATGTATGGGAGAACATTTCAAAACATGTTGGTAATTAATGTGATTTTTATGTTTGACTTTAGCAGGGAAAACAATGGTGCCCCAGGAAGCCTAGTTTAAGAATGGCGACTCCCGGTAGTCTCCTTCTTTGCTCAGGTGCAGGCATTTCAAACTCCTTTTTCACCCTCAGGAAAGACTAAAATGTTCAGAGAATTCCTCATCAAAAATCCTTTAGGGGCCGGGCGCGGTGGCTCAAGCCTGTAATCCCAGCACTTTGGGAGGCCGAGACGGGCGGATCACGAGGTCGGGAGATCGAGACCATCCTGGCTAACACGACGAAACCCTGTCTCTACTAAAAAATACAAACAAACAAACAAACAAACAAACAAACAAACAAAAACTAGCTGGACGAGGTGGCGGGCGCCTGTAGTCCCAGCTACTCGGGAGGCTGAGGCAGGAGAATGGCGTGAACCCGGGAGGCGGAGCTTGCAGTGAGCTGAGGTCCGGCCACTGTACTCCAGCCTGGGCGACTGAACAAGACTCCGTCTCAAAAAAAAAAAAAAAAAAAAAAAATCCTTTAGCTAGAAGGTGAAATCGTGCTTTATTCTGGCTGAAGAGAAATGTAACGTCTGAGGCCAAATGGGCTGGTGGGAGGAGTGGGGTTTAGGGGTCTGTGACTCATGCTATGAAAGGCTTATTCATTTAGTCCCATGTAGCTTCTCCCCTCTGACCCCCGAGGCCACTCTTCCATCTCTCTCCTATCCCACCCGGATGATGGGCCCTCACACGGGTGTGCTCCGGGACTGGGTCTTGTTCTCTTCCTCCTGCAGCTGGGAAGGGGCTTGTGGAGGCAGCTCACTTCTGTTACCTCATGGCCCATGTGCCCTTTGGCCACTACACCGTGAAGACAGATCATCTGGTCTTGCTGGGCAGCAGCCACAGGTATGTGACCTGGGAGAAAGGAAACAGGAAGGACGTTTTCCAAGGGATTGTTTTAGCCCTTGTTGGGTTTTATGAATCCATTTTTCATTTTCTCATGTGAATTTCAGCTTCCGCTGGCTCCCTTATCTGGGACTGTTACCTGTGCATGTCTGTGCAAGGAGATGCCCCGTGGGCCCCACATTAAAGCATCAGCGGGGGCCTCAGGCCCTGGGTCTTGCTCTGCAAAGAGGTGGGCTGATGCCTTTGTGTAGTATTGTGTCCTTTGGCCACTGGGTGGCACCCTGGCTCCACAAGCTGACTTTGTTCCTTAAAAAAACCAATTATGTGTGGAGGCTTGTGGGTCCGTCTTAGGCAGCCCTGGGACTGTTCTGAGAGCCCACCCTGGGCAAAACTGGATAATGGAAGCAGTTTATGTTTAGTCCCTCTTTGGGGCCCTAGCATCCCTACAATGACTTGGGGCACAAGCTACTTAGAGTCCCACTGGTGACATTCTCTGTTGGCCATAGCATTAGGCTTTTCCTGCAGGAGGCGCTCGGTCAGCTCCCAGTGAATGAATGCACGGACAGAACGATTCGCTCCCTAGTGGCCTTCCCTGTTCTATATCTCTCTATCCCCCTCCCCATACGCATTAAGAGTCACTAAGCTCTTACGTTGTGCCAGGCGTTTTCTTTGCACTATTTCCTTTAATTATTACACATTTACCCTATGAAGAAGTGAAGTCAAGCAAAGATTTTAATCGTACTCATGGAGGAGGGAAACTGAGGCACAGGGAGATGAAATAACTTGTCTCAGATGGTACAGTGAGGGTGTGGGTGAGTTGGACTCGGAATCCAGGCAGTCAGGCGGCAAAGCCCTTTTAACTGTTGCACCACACTGCCCTCCGCTGAGGCAGCTACCCAGCTCATGCCTGTTCCTTCCAGGTCCAGGTCTCTGATAGCACACGGCTAGCTTGTCAAAGAATCCCTCCTGTGCCAAATGTACAATAAGTGTGTATGGGCTAATATGTCTCCCCTCCTATGTTTATGTTGGTTTATGTTGAATGAGGAAATTCCTAGAAATAAAGTCCTACCCTGATTGTGATTTTAAACACCATGGCGAGCTGTTGATGGGAGAAAGTTTGGGTCGCATGAGACTCTTGTGCCCCCCACCACCTGCCCCGACCAGATCACACTCACTCAGTCCCCATCCTCGCCGGTGGAATGAACATCCAATGTACAGACGCTTGTTCGATTTCTGGCTCAGCCGTCCTCGCCTGCTCTGCCATGCCTTTTGGTCTCAGTGCTCCTGGGGTGTTACATGGCTCCCCTCTTTTGTGCTCAAACTAGGGGTGCTCTTTACAGGTACACGACAGGCTTTATGGGCATGGGGGCCAGCTTTCCGTGTGTTTAAGAGGAGGGCCCAGTGCCTTGAGTTACCCTTCAGCAAGAAGGCAGGTGACGCCCCGTTTCCGCAGCCTCTGCCTCCCAGCGCCTCTGGTGCAGAGTTCTGTTCTGTTCCTTCCTCAGCCTCAAGCAGGGAGAGGGAGAGGAGGTGAAACACTCATTCTGGGAGCCCAGAGTCTCTTTCTTCTCTTGAAGCTGCCGCAGGGATCAGCCCAGGATGGAAACTCCCCCATGAAAGGCTGCAGCTGGTGTTTGGCGATCCACTAGGATTTAACTCCCGTGTCCCCCACACCTCAATCTCTTTTATTGTTATTCCCTGGTTTTAGTCAAGAGTTTTTGAAATTTGCAACAACTGAGGCAATCCAGAGGACGGAAATCTTCGAGTACTGCCAGATGCTGGGCCGCCCCAAATCCTTCATCCCTTCTTTCCAGGTAACCGAGCCCAGATGAGGCCACCACTGTCACTGTCAGGCAGCTGCAGGCAGCTGTATTTCCAGCTTTGCTTTTTGGCACTTGGTACCTGGGGCTAAGTTATCACTGAACTTTTCCTCATTAGCTTAAGCGTGGGAGGGTGTAGGATTTCTTTTTATGTTCCCTAAAGGTCTGCGTTTTATAATACAAAGGTAAAACCTTGCAGAGGCCTCTCTGCTGGAGGCTCCTGCCTGACTGCTGACGTTTGAACGTTCTGCTTGCTGCCCTGGCCTGCGCCTCACTCCTGCTGTCAGCTGCCTCTCCCTGTCTCTCCAGACAGCTCTCCCTTCTTCTGAGCCCCTGCAGCTGTCCTGTGGGAGGGAGTGGGAACGCAGGCCCAGCCCAGTGGCTGCTCACCCTCCCTCTGCTCCACGCTCCTTCTCAGGCCTCTTTTGAACTCCTCTGTCCTCTACCTCTGGCCATCCCTCTGTGCTCAGCCCTGGCCCTCACCCCTCTTCGTCCCTCTCAGGGCATCAGCTGTGCGGTTGATGACCATGCTGTGGTTTCCGCCCTGTCTTCGCAATGTTCCTACATGATGCCGTTGTCACCTTACATTCGTTAAGACCAGTGCTGACATCGTGCCGTCCTCCGTCTAAATCCTCCGTGAGCTCTGACGTCCAGCACCATCCCTTCCTCCATGCAGGCTCCCCGGACCACGCCTATGAGTGTGACTGAGATGGCAGCCTTCAGTGGTCTCAGCTGTAAAATGGGATGACAGTGGTGCTTTGTAATGGAGTGGGCATGAAATTGAGTTAGTTTCTCTAATGCACGAGAACAGCGCCTGGCACACAGCAACTGCTGTCAGTGTTGAGGCCATGGCAGGCACAGTGTGGCTCCCACAGCTGAATCCAGGGGCCCCCACTGACATTGAACTCACGCTGCCTTGTGTTTTCTTGCCTTTCATGCACAGGTACCTTATCTTCCTACCTTAGTTATCTTCTTTAGGTAGAGATCTTTTCCAGCAATTCCTTGTTTCTCCTTCAGTGCTTGGTGTCGAGGGTACATACAGCAGCAGCAACAACAACAATTACAACAACATGCACACACAACACAAAGCCTTGAAAGTGAATTCCTTTGTCATAGAGAAATGGCCCAATTAGCATCTTCTCTTCTTTTTCTTTTAAGTTCTGGCATACATGAGCAGAACGTGCAGGTTTGTTACATAGGTATACATGTGCCGTGGTGATTTGTTGTACCTATCAACCTGTCATCTAGGTTTTAAGCCCCACATGCATTAGGCATGTGTCCTATAGCATCTTCTTTTTTAAGGGCTTTGCCAAAGACTCACCTTTTCCAGCAAAACCTTGCCTGATGGGCTCCTGTTTGCAGTTCCTCGACCGGCTCTTTGGTCTCCTTTTTTTTTCTCTTCTTTATTCATCCCAACTCTCCGTTATTTTGGTGCTGCTTGGGGCTGGTATTAGTAATGAGATTGGCTACTTTGAATGTGCTCTGTGTGCCCGGCATTGTGGCGTTATACATCTTGTGTATTGTTTCAAATCCTGTAATGTAGGCATGATTAACTCCCTTTTACAAAAGAGAAAATGGAGGCCCGGAAGGGTTACATGCTATCGGCCCACATCTCTTGCATGCTGTTTCTTCTCAGTACTTCACCTGAATTATCTCATTTAATTTCCATAACAACCAAGGGCGTAGGTAGTAGTAATATTCCCATGTAGTAGAGAGGAAACTGAGGCACAGAGAGATGAGGTAACTAGCCCAGTGTCTCACACCTCACATGGAGCTTTTATTTGAACTTGAGTCTGTCTGATACCAAAGCCCTCACACTTGCTCCTGCCCTGGCACTCATGCTTTCATGAGAGCTTAGTTGTTTTTCTCAGTAAGCTTTCTCCATTAACTTTATGCCCTTTGCACTAGGGTCTATTTTTTTTTCTTTTTTTTTTTTTTTGAGACAGAGTTACTCTGTCACCCAGGGTGGAGTGCAGTGACATGATCTCGGCTCACTGGAACCTCTGCCTCCCGGGTTCAAGCAATTCTCCTGCCTCAGCCTCCCGAGTAGCTGGGACTACAGGTGCATGCCACTATGCCAGCTAATTTTTGTATTTTTAGTAGAGATGGAGTTTCGTCATGTTGGCCAGGCTAGTCTCGAACTCTGGACCTCAAGTGATCCGCCTGCCTCGGCCTCCCAAAGTGCTGGGACTACAGGCGTGAGCCACCGCACCCAGGCTATTTTTGTTTCTTTTAATGTCCCTCTTTTGCCTGGTCCTGTGCCTGTACATCAGGCTCTCTGGATATGTGGGCTACCCAATAAATAAGGACTCCAGTGCACTTTGCACGGTGACCAGGACCTAGGAACGTTGAGCGGATGGGACTCCTGTTCTTTTCTCTGTAATGCAGGAACTGGAGGCTGGATTTGGAGTTGTGCCCGCGCATAGATAAAATGCTCCAAATGGCACAAGCCTCTTGATATTTGGATGCCAGAGTTAGCGGAAGCTGACAGTCAGCTGACTTCCAAGAAGTCTTATCTACATTTCTCTCTCTTTCTCTCCCTGCCTGGATGGACTAGTCACTGACTCATTTCCCTTCACAGGTGTATAAGCTCCTTTATGCTTCCCGTCTGGCAGATTACGGCCTCGTGTCCCAGGCCTTGCATTACTGCGAAGCCATTGGTGCAGCTGTCTTGAGCCAGGGAGAGAGCAGTCACCCTGTGCTGTTAGCGGAACTCATCAAGGTGAGCCTCTCAAAGGGTTCTGTGCAGTTGTTTTATCTTCACTATTCAAAGAATGCCATTGTAGAGCAGCGTAGACTCTACATTTCATCTTCTTTGAACCTGCTGTAAAATTGGAGCCCACGGCCGTCTTTGACCACGTATGCATGCCCAGATGCGATAAGCAGAGGCCCAACACTGCACAAAGGATGCTCTCTGAGCGGGCGGTGGTGGGATTGGAGACTGGAAACCATGTCGGTGCTACTTGGGAAATTCATTTTTGCATCTGCTTTTCTGGTACAGTAAAACTACATGCTATGGTGAACCATTCTAATTATAAAAGCTGGGCTTAGAAAATATATTTTAGTGATTAAAAGAGTAAATGATCCTTATTAAAATGCTTTTAAATGCATGGAATATTTTATCACATGTGAGATACATTTAAAATAGAAAACAAAAACATATCAACCTTTAGTTCCTAGGGAAGAAAACAACAATCAAGCAAATAGTTGTTTCAATTAATTGAAGAAAAACCCATTAGCTAGAGAGTAAAAAAGCAGCCTACCCTTAAATTTTTGTTTTGCCTTAGATGAGGCCGAAGTGCTGGATTCTTTAACGATAAAAATTTGTGGTGGTGAACCTCCCCATACCCTGAAGTTTCTGCCAACAGGTTGATGGTTGCAAGGAGCTCAGAATGAATGATTAGAAAAGTTTTGGTAACTAAAACTTGTTTATGGAATAAATCCTTGAAATACAAAGTGACATTAGCATCACCTGGGAGCGGGTTAAAAGTGCAGACTCTTCACCCCTGCCCAGATGTATGGAATCAGAATTAGCATTTTAACAAGTTTACAATTAGAATTCAAACAAAATTTGTATGTACACCTAAGTTTGAGAAACACTGTTACAGAGCAGACAGCTTTGCACAGAAATGAAGCTGAGTAACTGTTTCTCCTCATACTTTATTTAGAATCTAATACCCAAGACAGGTTAATGATTTATGTTGCAATTTTGGAAGGATGTCTGCTGAATTAGCTATTTTTCGATTATTTTTTATAATGTAATTTACAAGTGAGTTAAGGCTCTCTTTCTCCTTTTTCCTTGTTTTCTCTTCCCTATTGTCGTTCCGTTTCTCTTCCCACTCTCTCCTCTCCTCTCTCTTACTTTCTGCCCCTAACCCATCTGGAAACCTGGCACAGCTAGCAGAGAAACTGAAGCTATCAGATCCTCTGGTTTTAGAAAGACGCAGTAGAGACAGGGACCTAGAGCCAGATTGGCTAGTGCAACTTCGGAGGCAGCTGGAGGTGAGTGGGGTTGGAGCCAGGGCAGTGGTGGGGGGCGGGTGTCGGCCTTTGTTTCCCTCCTCCCTCCCCTAGACATGGAACAGGTAGGCGCTGACATTAGCAAGTCCCTGGTCCCCATGCCTCGCCGTAGTCTCTTCCATCACCCATGAGGCACAGTTGGTGTCTGGGGAAGGGGTGGGACTCAGCTTCCTTGCCGCTGCTTGTCCCTGTGTGGAAGCGTTTTCCTATATTCACATGTGACACGTTGGGGCGCTCTTCCCAATCACTCTTGACACCCTTCCCTGAGGCCCCAGAGAATATGTTTCATGACCATCAAAGCTTCCCCATCTCTGCTAGGAACAATGGATCACAGTGGACCAGTGTCACTTTCATGTAATGTGGGGCAATTGCTTAAAAGACTTCCGGGCCTTTTCTTTTTTGTTCTGACAATCGCAAAAGCTGCTGGTTGTAATTGGAACAGTAATTGGAACAGGGCCTCCTCCATTTTCTTTTTCCCATTCTGCTCTGAAGGAAAGACAGGGTGGCTTTTCTGAAGCACGCCCAGCCTTACCCCTTCTATCTGCTGCACGTGCTGAGGCCTACAGTTTAGTTCTTTCCATGCGCTCCTTCCTTCAGGGGAGGGTGGATGACTCTGGTCTCCAGCCATCTCTGCCTGGTCTGGGCAGAGTTGGAATCCCCATCCACATGACCCCCCAGGCCCCTAAGCATACGAGTGTTTCCCTTACCTTGTCATCCCCACTGGAAGTTTCTTTTTGGCTTAAGTTTTGAATCACTTTGTTTCTCTGTTCTTGTTTTTCCTTCGTGCCGCTTAAAAGGAATTTTACTTTATTTTAAATAGCAAAAGATAGCAGGAGACACTGGGGATCCTCATCCTACTCGCTCAGATATTTCGGGAGCCAGAGGAACAACAACAGGTATCCAAAATGATGAACTGAGCATATCCATAGCTGACGCTCAGGATCTGATTCTACGAGACAAAGTAATTCACAAAATCACTCGCCCTTCCCTTCCCTGGGTGCCTGCCTTGCCGTGTAAATCCACCCTGTTGTCCAAGCGCCTCCTCCACACAGCTCCTGCCAGCCTCACACATCCCCGACACTTCTAAATTCCCTCAGTCTGAGAGCGTCGCTTCACGATTCAGGTTTTTAAATACCTGAGTGTTTTTTGTGTTGCACTGTACTGTTAGCCAATTCTTTCTCCTATGTTAACTTCTCTCCAGCTGGATACATTTCTTGAGTCCAGAGATTGTGGTTCATCGGTATCATATGTTAGTGTTGGGGATGTCGGAAGTCCTTAAGAGTTTTGAGCTGGCAATTGCCAGATGACTGTGGAATAAGTATGTTTCAATGTTTTCACGGCATCTCTACTCTTCCCTTGGGATGCTTCCCAGTGGTGGGTTGGCAGGCACCATATCCCTGGTTAACTCTGTACTCTTTCCCCAAGTTCCCCCAGCAGTAGGGTCAGGAAAGGGCCCTCATCTCTTCCCAGCCCTGTGTTCTTCCTCAGGCATGAGCAAAGGGAAGGGAGGGCAGGGCAGGCCTTGGCTTCTGTTTCTCACTGTGTAGCAGGATCTGTAAAGGTGGGGGGTGGAGGAGAGCTAGGCTGGGTGCCTGTGGATGTTGCTTCCCCACAGCCCTGGCTCCTGGTGTCCAATGGCCGACCCATGCCAGTCCCGTGACCAATCATGTTATAGGTCCACACCTTAGTTTATGTTACCAGTCAGGTCTTTTCCAGGGCAAATGTACTCTGATTCTTTAAGAACAAAGCCATGATTTCTGTGAGCTGGTTTAGGTTTTTAGCTGGAAGCTTTCTAAGTTTTAAATACCCAAGTCCATTAGGAAGTCCTTAAAGAAGAAATAATTTATCAAAAATTAAAAAGATGTGGAGTCAGATAGGATGATAATTTCAGCCCTCCCAACCCACTGGCTAGAGGCTCAGAGATCATACAAGGTAGTGTTAACTTAAAAAAAAGGTCATACAATGTGTACATTCGGAAAGGAGACTTTATTTCTTACAAAGGGTTCCAGCCTGCAAGGTGGCCATCCCACAGGCTGGGAAGTATAGCCAGGCACTTTGAGGGAAGGAGAGGTAAGACAAGAATTTAAGTTGAATGGGTTGATCAAACATACGTATTTAACAGGTTATAGGAGGAGCTGTGACTATTCACAAAGGAGGTCCTCACACATGCCTAATGAGCTAACATGCATGTAAAACACGACCCATGTTCACCTTGGGGTGGAGACTTATCCTTTAAGCGTATTACAATTAGGCCTTACCTGTCAAAAGGTCTTTTCGGGACACAGAAGCACTCAAGTGGGGACCCTCTGTAAACTGGCCAGACCCAATTCATGGTTGGTGGTCTTCTTATCTGGAGAAAGTTACTGAAATCAGTCTTGTCCAATCACAGCCGTGGTTATGGCTGATGGAACAGAGGCTCATTTAGTCAGCATTTGTGAGCGGAATGAGTTGTAATTGTTTTAACATTGCTCATCTCAAGGCCAGTGCTTGCTGAGCTGCTAGAGAAAAAAACCTCGTGGCCATGAGAACACAGTTTATTTTTAAAGGTGCGGGACTTAACTGTTGCGTGGTAGGGCTTTAGGTTCTGTGTGTAATTTGGTATCTTATGGCCACCAAGCCATAAGATCTGTTAGTCTTAAGATCTCGGTTTTAACATTAATGCTGGTCAGTTGTGTCTAAACTACAAAAGAGAGGGGGTATAATGACTCTCACTTCCCATCCTGTCATGGCTGGGAACTCAAGTTTTAAGGTTTCTCTGGGGTCCCCTTGTCCAAGAGGGGGTCTGTTAAGTCAATGGACGGGCTTAGGATTTTATTTTTAGGGTACACTAGTGAAGGAAACAATTCCGTAAACAGCAATGAGGGTGTTACCATCACTCTGTGTTTTACTTGTCATCACGTTACTGGAAGCCACATTAGATAGCTTGTCCTTGTGACTGCTTTCCAAAGAAGACATGAGCAGGAATGTTTCTGGTGTGATCAGTATGCAAATGCCACATTTCAGGTCTCACTTCTTTACCTTTGTTCTATGTCCTTAGAAAACACTTTCTACCAGGACTTTTCTGGATGTCAAGGCTACTCTGAAGCCCCTGGGTACCGCTCAGCTCTGTGGCTGACGCTTGAGCAGACCTGCCTGCCCCAGCCCAGCCCACAGCAGCCCTTCCCTCTCCAGCCAGGCTCCTACCCAGCAGGAGGGGATGCAGGGCAGACAGGGGCACCGATGCCTCTTTACTCAGTTCCTGAGATCCACCTACCAGGAACTGGCAGCAGCGTGGCAGTGACAGAGGCCCCTGGAGGAACAGTCTGGGAGGAACCGCCGCAGACACACCTGGGCCCTGGTAAGACCTGGTAGCTAGGGTGGCCACGTTGAGTATAGGGTCTGGGTAGGGAGGAAGCAGGAAAGGGAGGTTCTGGGACCAGTCAGAGGAGGTTGGGTTGGAGCTGGGAAAGACACAGATGCAGGGGTATGTGCCTGTTACTGAGGGCCTGCTGGTTTTCAGCTACTATACTGGTGCTTTGCATATATCTGAAGGAGATTGCTGTCTTCCAGCCTGGTCCATCTCTCCTCTGGGTACAGCAGGGCAAATGGAGCCACACCTGCCATCCAAATGATTACATAGTTTCTAGGAGAGAGATTACAGGATGGAGAAATAGAGGCCAAGTTCTCTTTCTCCAATCATCCTGTACCCAAAAGCTTACTATCAGGGTATCCAGCAGAAACCCATGTGTCTGTCTTGGTCCCGAGTTTTTTCAGGCTCATCAGACATTTGACAACAAGGGCTAAGTATGAGTGAGCAATGCTGAGCGATGCCAGGGAGATGCTGGAAGTCACCTAGAATGATTAGATCTTAGACCTTCCAGGATTAGGTCCTGTCCAAGATGGAGGCTTACATGGAGAGGAAGGTGGTGGAGGATCCCTGTGACCTTGCTTGATGCTGCTCTGATTTCCAAGATTCCCGAAGAGTGGCTGTGGAAGTAGAGGATGAGTTGAACAGCATGTCCTGGGGTGGCTGGGATTGAGCTGAGCCATATAAGCATTCTTTGTATTGGCTGTGATTGGCTTGGGCTTATGGACTCGGAGCTTCTGCTGCAGTTAAGAAAGCTGATTGTGTCCTAGTTACTCTTCTTCAGGATAGATGGGAAAAGCACAACTTCCCATTGCTATTTCCATTTCTGTTTGTGACTCAGGAGAGAACACAGTGTCTCAAGAAACCTCCCAGCCTCCTGATGGCCAAGAGGTCATTTCCAAACCACAGGTGAGAGCACACAGCATAAAAGATACCACTGCCCACTCAAACACTTCTGGTTTTTACCAGTTGCCCTGGTTTCTTGGCCACATGCAAGCTCCTCCTCAACATTGCAGCAGCTTTCTCTTCCACATCTCGCCATGTCTCTTCCTATGCCAACTCCTGGGAGCTGGGCGGGAGGCTGTGTTCTTGTTTACACTCAACCCCACCAACCTGTGTCCACGGGGTGAGAGGGAGCAACTGAGCTGGTTTGTTTTGGCCTCTCAGATCCCTGTTACCTCTGACATCTTCTCAGTGCTGCACAAAACGCTTGCCATACCCTGTCCTGCCATGGAAGACTGTTGATATTTCCTTGTTTTAATTTTTACCTGGCTTTATTTCAAAGAAAGATCTGTGGTAGCTGGGACAGTGCCTGCCTCTGTCTTTTCTCCTCAGTTAGGCTCTAAGGTCCTGGAGGTGACCATGTCTGATGAATCATTCTATTTAGCTCTGATTGAACACACCCCTGCCCTCAGCAATGGGCAGTGTTGGTCTCGAACCTAAGGCGTTCTTCAGCTTCTCCTGGTTGGAGGGTTACATCCTATAACTTTTTAAAGTAGAAAAACAGGGGTACAGGTCTTAACAAACTTCTATGGTTTTCTGTTTTTTTATTTTTTCCTGACTGAAAAGTGGTACATTATTGTTATAGAAAAATCTAAAAGTGAAGTATCATATAAAGAATCAAATATCACTCAATCCAACAGTAAAAGTGCTTTTCTTTTCTTACACTATTTTTCTGTATATGCATATGTATACACACATATATGTATATCTGTATATACATTATACACATATACATGTTTTTAAGTTGCTAAGAACATATGTATGCAAAGCTTTTTTTCCTGTTACTTAACACTATATAATGAGATTTTTCTATGTCATTTGTAAATATTATTTTTAAAATTATACTTTATGTCGTAGGGTACATGTGCACAACATGCAGGTTTGTTACATATATATACATGTGCCATATTGGTGTGCTGCACCCATTAACTCATTTACATTAGGTATATCTCCTAATGCTATCCCTCCCCTCTCTCCCCCTCCAACAACAGGCCCCAGTGTGTGATGTTCCCCTTCCTGTGTCCAAGTGATCTCATTGTTCAATTCCCACCTATGAGTGTGAACATGCAGTGTTTGGTTTTCTCTTCTTGTGATAGTTTGCTGAGAATGATGGTTTCCAGCTGCATCCATGTCCCTACAAAGGACACAAACTCATCCTTTTTTATGGCTGCATAGTATTCCATGGTGTATATGTGCCACATTTTCTTAATCCAGTCTGTCATTGATGGACATTTAGGTTGGTTCCAAGTCTTTGCTATTGTGAATGGTGCTGCAATAAACATATGTGTGTATGTGTCTTTATAGCAGCATGATTTAAATCCTTTGGGTATATACCCAGTAATGGGATGGCTGGGTCAAATGGTATTTCTAGTTCTAGATCCTTGAGGAATCACCACACTGTCTTCCACAATGAATTGAACTAGTTTACAGTCCCACCAACAGTGTAAAAGTGTTCCTATTTCTCCGCATCCTCACCAGCACCTGTTGTTTCCTGACTTTAATGATCGCCATTCTAACTCGTGTGAGATGGTATCTCATTGTGGTTTTGATTTGCATTTCTCTGATGGTGACTGATGATGAGCATTTTTTCATGTGTCTGTTGGCTGCATAAATGTCTTCTTTCGAGAAGTATCTGTTCATATACTTTGCCCACTTTTTGATGGGGTTGTTTTTTTCTTGTTTGAGTTCTTTGTAGATTCTGGATATTAGCCCTTTGTCAGATGAGTAGATTGCAAAAATGTTCTCCCATTCTGTAGGTTGCCTGTTCACTCTGATGGTAGTTTCTTTTGCTGTGCAGAAGCTCTTTAGTTTAATTAGATCCCATTTGTCAATTTTGGCTTTCGTTGCTATTGCTTTTGATGTTTTAGAGATGAAGTCCTTTCCTATGCGTATGTCCTGAATGGTATTGCCTAGGTTTTCTTCTAGGGTTTTTATGGTTTTAGGTCTAACTTTTAAGTCTCTAATCCATCTTGAATTAATTTTTGTATAAGGAGTAAGGAAGGGATCCAGTTTCAGCTTTCTACTTATGAGCTAGTTTTCCCAGCATCATGTATTAAATAGGGAATCCTTTTACCATTTCTTGCTTTTGTCAGGTTTGTCAAAGATCAGATGGTTGTAGATGTGTGATATGATTTTCGAGGCCTCTGTTCTGTTCCATTGGTCTATATCTCTGTTTTGGTACTGGTATCATGCTGTTTTGGTTACTGTAGCCTTGTAGTATAGTTTGAAATCAGGTAGAATGATGCCTCTAGCTTTGTTCTTTTGACTTAGGATTGTCTTGGCAACGCGGGCTCTTTTTTGGTTCCAAATGAACTTTAAAGTAGTTTTTTCCACTTCTGTGAAGAAAGTCATTGGTAGCTTGATGGGGATGGCATTGAATCTATAAATTACCTTGGGCAGTATGGCCATTTTCATGATATTGATTCTTCCTATCCATGAGCATGGAATGTTCTTCCATTTGTTTCTGTCCTCTTTTATTTCGCTGAGCAGTGGTTTGTAGTTCTCCTTGAAGAGGTCCTTCATATCCTTTGTAAGTTAGATTCCTAGGTATTTTATTCTCTTTGTAGCAATTGTGAATGGGAATTCATTCATGATTTGGCTCTCTGTTTGTCTGTTATTGGTGTATAAGAATGCTTGTGATTTTTGCACGTTGATTTTATATCCTGAGACTTTGCTGAAGTTGCTAATCAGCTTAAGGAGATTTTGGGCTGAGACGATGGGGTTTTCTAAATATACAATCATGTCATCTGCAAACAGGGACAATTTGACTTCTTCTTTTCCTAATTGAATACCCTTTATTTCTTTCTCTTGCCTGATTGCCCTAGCCAGAACTTCCAACACTATGTTGAATAGGAGTGGTGAGAGAGGGCATCCCTGTCTTGTGCCAGTTTTTAAGGGGAATGCTTCCAGTTTTTCCTCATTCAGTATGATATTGGCTGTGGGTTTGTCATAAATAGCTCCTATTATTTTGAGATACGTTCCATCAATACCGAATTTATTTAGAGTTTTTAGCATGAAGGGCTGTTGAATTTTGTCAAAGGTCTTTTCTGCATCTATTGAGATAATCATGTGGTTTTTGTCTTTGGCTCTATTTATATGCTGGATTACATTTATTGATTTGTGTATGTTGAACCAGCCTTGCATCCCAGGGATGAAGCCCACTTGATCATGGTGGATAAGCTTTTTGATGTGCTGCTGGCTTTGGTTTACCAGTATTTTATTGAGGATTTTTGCATGGATGTTCATCAGGGATATTGGTCTAAAATTCTCTTTTTTGGTTGTGTCTCTGCCAGGCTTTGGTATCAGGATGACGTTGGCCTTATAAAAT
Organism: Theropithecus gelada; assembly: GCF_003255815.1. Classification (NCBI taxonomy): domain Eukaryota; kingdom Metazoa; phylum Chordata; class Mammalia; order Primates; family Cercopithecidae; genus Theropithecus; species Theropithecus gelada. The sequence continues at coordinate 188,113,668 of NC_037668.1, forward strand.
GAGTTAGGGAGGATTGCCTCTTTTTCTATTGATTGGAATAGTTTCAGAAGGAATGATACTGGCTCCTCCTTATACCTCTGGTAGAATTCGGCTGTGAATCCATCTGGTCCTGGACTTTTTTTGTTTGGTAGGTTATTAATTATTGTCTCAATTTCAGAGCCTGCTATTGGTCTATTCAGGGATTCAACTTCTTCCTGGTTTAGTCTTGGGAGAGTGTATGTGTCCAGGAATTTGTCCATTTCTTCTAGGTTTTCTAGTTTATTTGCGTAGAGGTGTTTATAGTATTCTCTGATGGTAGTTTGTATTTCTGTGGGGTCAGTGGTGAATCCCCTTTATCATTTTTTATTGCATCTATTTGATTCTTCTCTCTTTACTTCTTTATTAGTTTGCTAGCAGTCTATCAATTTTTTTGATCTTTTCAAAAAACCAGCTCCTGGATTCATTGATTTTTTGAAGGGTTTTTTTGTGTCTCTATCGCCTTCAGTTCTGCTCTGATCTTAGTTATTTCTTGCCTTCTGCTAGCTTTTGAATTTGTTTGCTCTTGCTTCTCTAGTTCTTTTAATTGTGATGTTGGGGTGACAATTTTAGATCTTTCCTCCTTTCTCTTGTGGGCATTTAGTGCTACAAATTTCCCTCTACACACTGCTTCAAATGTGTCCCAGAGATTCTGGCATGTTGTATCTGGTTCTCACTGATTTCAAAGAACATCTTTATTTCTGCCTTCATTTTGTTATGTACCCAGTAGTCATTCAGGAGCAGGTTATTCAGTTTCCATGTAATTGAGCGGTTTTGATTGAGTTTCTTAGTCCTGAGTTCTAGTTTGATTGCACTGTGGTCTGAGAGACAGTTTTTTATAATTTCTGTTGTTTTACATTTGCTGAGGAGTGCTTTACTTCCAACTATGTGGTCAATTTTGGAATAAGTGTAATGTGGTGCTGAGAAGAATGTATATTCTGTTGATTTGGGGTGGAGAGTTCTGTAGATGTCTATTAGGTCCACTTGGTGCAGAGTTGAGTTCAATTCCTGGATATCCTTGTTAACTTTCTGTCTTGTTAATCTGTCTAATGTTGACAGTGTGTTAAAGTCTCCCATTACTATTGTGTGGGAGTTTAAGCCTCTTTGTAAGTCTCTAAGGACTTTCTTTATGAATCTGGGTGCTCCTATTGGGTGTATATATATTTAGGATAGTTAACTCTTCTTGTTGAATTGATCCCTTTACCATTATGCAATGGCCTTCTTTGTCTCTTTTGATCTTTGTTGGTTTAAAGTCTGTTTTATCAGAGACTATGATTGCAACCCCTGCCTTTTTTTGTTTTCCATTTGCTTGGTAGATCTTCCTCCATCCCTTTATTTTGAGCCTATGCGTGTCTCTGCATGTGAGATAGGTCTCCTGAATACAGCAAACTGATGGGTCTTGACTCTTTATCCAATTTTCCAGTCTGTGTCTTTTAATTGGACTATTTAGCCCTTTTACATTTAAGGTTAATATTGTTATGTGTGAACTTGATCCTGTCATTATGATGTTAGCTGGTTATTTTGCTTGTTAGTTGATGCAGTTTCTTCCTAGCATCGATGATCTTTACATTTTGACATGTTTTTGCAATGGCTGGTACATTCAAACATGGAATGGTTGTTCCTTTCCATGTTTAGTGCTTCCTTCAGGAGCTCTTGTAGGGCAGGCCTGGTGGTGAGAAAATCTCTCAGCATTTGCTTGTCTGTAAAGGATTTTATTTCTCCTTCTCTTATGAAACTTAGTTTGGCTGGATATGAATTTCTGGGTTGAAAATTCTTTTCTTTAAGAATGTTGAATACTGGCCCCCACTCTCTTCTGGCTTGGAGAGTTTCTGCCGAGAGATCTGCTGTTAGTCTGATGGACTTCCCTTTGTGGGTAACCCGACCTTTATCTCTGGCTGCCCTTAACATTTTTTCCTTCATTTCAACTTTGGTGAATCTGACAATTATGTGTCTTGGAGTTGCTCTTCTCGAGGAGTATCTTTGTGGCGTTCTCTGTATTTCCTGAATTTGAATGTTGGCCTGCATTGCTAGGTTGGGGAAGTTCTCCTGGATGATATCCTGTAGAGTGTTTTTCAACTTGGTTGCATTCTCCCCGTCACTTTCAGGTACACCTATCAGATGTAGATATGATCTTTTCACATAATCCCATATTTCTTGGAGGCTTTGTTCATTTCTTTTTACTCTTTTTTCTCTAAACTTCTCTTCTTGCTTCATTTCATTCATTTGATCTTCAATCACTGATACTCCTTCTTCCAGTTGGTCGAGTCAGTTACTGAAGCTTGTGCATTTGTCACGTAGTTCTCGTATCATGGTTTTCATCTCTATCAGGTCATTTATGGACTTCTCTGCATTGGTTATCCTAGTTATCCATTTATCAAATCTTTTTTTCAAGGTTTTTAGTTTCTTTGCACTGGGTTCATAGTTTCTCCTTTAGCTCTGAGAAGTTTGATTGACTGAAGCCTTCTTCTCTCAACTTGTCAAAGTCATTCTCCGTCCAGCTTTGTTCCGTTGCTGGCAAGGAGGTATGCTCCTTTGGAAGGGGTGAGGCGCTCTGATTTTTTGAATTTTCAGCTTTTCCGCACTGCTTTTTCCCTATCTTTATGGTTTTATCTATCTTTGGTCTTTGATGATGGTGACGTACAGATGGGGTTTTGCTGTGGATATCCTTTCTGTTTGTTAGTTTTCCTTCTAACAGTCAGGACCCTCAGTTGCAGGTCTGTTGGAGTTTGCTCGAGGTCCACTCCAGACCCTGTTTGCCTGAGTATCAGCAGCGGAGGCTCAGTTGGAAATGCAGAAATCACCCATCTTCTGTGTTGCTCACGTTGGGAGCTGGAGGCTGGAGCTGTTCTTATTTGGCCATCTTGGTGCCCCCTATAAATATGATTTTTAATATTGGCATGGCAAAATTCATTTTATGAAAGTAGCGCTATTCATTCATTTATTCAAAATATTCACTGAGTTCCTACAATGTGCCAGGCCCTGTCACAGGGGCTGGGGTGGCATCAGCACGTAAGCCCAAGCCTTCCCTCAGGTGCTCAAGTCTAGTGGAAGTGACTAAACATAGACAAGTATATGCGCCAGGCATCTCACTTCAGAGGAGTGGCCAAAGAAGGTGTCACTGAGGAGGCCTTCAAGTGGAGATCAGGATGGAGCATGGAAATGAGCCAGGTGAATATCTAGTGGAAAGGCGTTCGAGGCAGAGAAATAGCAGGACTGGAGGCCCTGCAGTGGCTCCCTTGGTGTAGTTAAGGGAGATCAAGGGAGCCACTCTTCCCTGAGAGTGGGGAGAGTAGGGAAGAGGGCTGAGAAAAAAGGCTGGAGGGCAGCAGAGGCAAGCTTACGGGGCCTCCATGACCACAGTAAGGAGCTCGCATTCTGGTTGATTATTCCCGTGTTGTCGTTAATCATTGTGAGTGTTGCATCCTTTCCCCTCCCTCCCTCCATTCCTCCTTCCTTTTCTCACTCATATATAACACACAGTGCTGGGCATCCTAGTATATAAGCTCTTGTCTATGTCTTGAATCATTCACTTAGGAGAAATTCCTCGAAGGAAAGCCAGACAGCCTACCTTTAGCCTTTGCTCTGCCATTTATGAGCTGGGTGACCCGAGACAGGTTGCTTCACCTTTCTGTGCCTTAGTTTTCTCATATATAAAATGAGATAATAATAGCACCTAGCTCACAGGACTATTGTAAGGATTAAATGCATCACTACATATAAAGCCCTTAGAACAGTGCCTGGCACAAAGTCAACACTATATTCATTTGAATAAAAAATAAAGTTTTTTTCTTTATTTTGCCGAAGTATTTCCTAAGGTTTGTATCAATTGTGTTTTATTGAGAGTGAAAAATGTAAATATTACAGAAAAGGGCAATATGTCGTGTGACTCCACCTATGTGAGACACATAGAATAGGCAAACTCAGAGACAGAAGTGGAATGGCAGTGACCAGGGCCTGGGGGAGGGGCAAATAGGGAGTTATGTAATGGGGATGATGAAAAACTTCTGGTGACAGCTAGTGGTGATGGTTGTACGACACTGTGTGTATACTTACTGCCACTGAATTGCACATTTAAAAATAGTTAAAATGGCAAAATTTATTTTGTATCTATCTTACCACCACCACAACAAAAAGTTAATGTAAAGGGATGTGGGTGTATTTTACCCCTCTCTGGCGCATATGTTCGCAGTTGATCTTGAGCAAGTCTGTTAGGAAATGAGCTCTAAGACGAGTTATGTTTGGTGGTTGCTACGTTCTCTGTTTTCTTTGGGGGGGGCTTGTGGGCCTCTGTGGGGTGTTTTCTGGCCCTCTTCATCTCCAGCAGTAGCAGTCCATAACCCCTGCTCCAGGCCTTGGCATAGTTCTGAAAACTGTATGTTTCTGGAGAGGTGGCACCACAGACAAGGTCTGTAAGATTAGGGATAACATGGGCTTGGGCTCTGACTTTATCCTGCGACCTTCAGCAAGTCATTTTGCATGGCTAAGCCTTCCTTCCTCTTCAGTACAATATGATTCTGAGAGACAATCCCACTGCTTCTGAGCAGGTCAGGTGAGGGAGTATGTGCACATGTGTTTGGTAACCTGTCAAGTGCCATGCAAATATGAGTTCTTTCTTTAATTCCAGACACCGCTGGCTGCCAGAGCACCAAGTATTTCTGAGAGTTCCACCAATTCAGCCAAGGAGGATGAGGAGGAGTCCTCCGATGAGGCTGATAAAAACTCTCCCCAAAATACTGCCCGGAGAGGCAAGCTCGGAGATGGGAAGGAGCATACAAAGGTGGAGGGACTTGTTCTTCTCTCCCCGGCCTTCCTCCCCCTGCCAATCCCTTCCTTAAGGGTGGTGCAGACTTGGAAGTCTGGGCTCTGACTGTCACATGGGGGCGGGTTAACCTTATAGTCAGGGGGAGAAGCAAACCTGCAGGTCATAAAATGTCCTCTTCCCCTTCCAGAGCTCAGGGTTTGGCTGGTTCAGCTGGTTTCGATCGAAGCCCACCAAGAACGCATCTCCCTCTGGAGAGGAGGACTCCTCGGACAGCCCTGACTGTGAGGTAGGCTCTGTGGAAGGGAGAGGATGCCTCTCTCTGTGGGTCTTTCAGAGGGAGCTGCCTTAGCACCTAGGAGCTCTCAGAGCTGGCACCTGACTCCACCCCAGGCCACACAAGACAGAGGTTTTGTGACAGAAGATGGTGGGAAATGAATTGGTCCTGTGGGGGCAAGGCAGATTATAAAAGCTTTAAAAAGTTAGGATGAAGAAATGTAACTTTAGAGGGTCAGCAGGAGGGAGCTAGTGTGGATTACTGAGCAGAAGAGTGGAATGAGGAGAGGGGGTTTTGGGGAGTACCCAGCAGCAGTTTGTGGCAAGGCTGCCATCCTGAGTGTGGGAACGCAAGTGGGTGGGCGTGAATTTGTTAACCACCAATGTCGCCAATGCTGCGTTTCTTTCTCCACAAAGCGGGAGACCCCCAGAGCATCTTCTCCCCACCAGGCTGGCCTGGGCCTCTCACTGACACCTTCTCCTGAGTCCCCTCCTCTGCCAGCTCTTAGCGCCTTCTCCGTGGACACAGGTACTCCCACCTCGCGTCCTCTGGGCCATGGGTGGTCCCCTCAGCGCTCCCAAGGGTGGGGGTGCCTTCTGGGAGTGGGGACCCCCAGTCCTGAGCAGAGGAAACAGCTCTGACTCATTGCTTTCCAGGTGGGGGTGAAGGCCAAGGATCCACATCCAGTGGGGGAGCAGCTGCGGGCGCTGGGGTTGGAGGCTTGTCTGGACCTGAGGTGAGCAGCCCCTGAGCTGGAGCCTCGGACCCCAGCAGATGCCTGTGTGTGAGGACTGAACCTTCAGTGTGGACAGTGCTGACTCCTGGGGAACATGAGGAATGCTTCTCTGCTGTGTTAGTTTGCTCAGGTCGTCATAGCAAAGTACCACAGAACGGAGGCTCAGACCACAGAAACCTAATTTCTCACAGTTCCGCAGGCTGAAAGCTGAGGTCCAGATTTCTTTTGAGGAAAAGATGACCTGGCTTGTGCCTGACCATCTTCTTTCTACGTCTTCACACGGCCTTTCCTCTGAGCATGTCTGTGTTCAGATTTCCTCCTCTTATAGGGACATCAGTCATACTGGATTGGGCTGCCAATATGACCTCCATTTATGTTAATTGCCTCTTTAAAGAGCCCATCTCCAAATGTTGTATTTTCATGTTTCTCCAAACATATGTTTTCTGAGGTACTAGGGGCTAGGGCTTCAACATGTGATTTTTTTTTTCTGGGAACACATTTCAACCTATAACATCTTCCTCAGGGGAAGCCTGGGGAATTGCCTTTTTACCTGTCCCAGGAAGAGGCAGAGTTCACTGGAGACCTTGTCCAGGGCTATGGTAAATTCTTGATGAGTTGTCCACATTAGTATGGATCTCATATCTATTGCTAGGAAAACATTTTTATTTCTTTAAGCCTGGTTAGATAATGCTTGTATAATTTTAGGCCTTTTGAAGGTTATATTACTTTTTATGATGGTATCAATATAATTTATTGAGGCTTTTTCTTTTTGTCAGTATTGCCACTCCAGACCCACGAGTTGGATGTGTCCACTTGAACCATGTTGGCTTGCTTGAGATTCCCTGAGTTCTATTAAGAAATCCTTCTGATATGGTTCTCTTTTAAAACATTTCAGTAGCTTTTGGGGCCCAAGTGGTTTTTGGTTACCTAGAGGAATTATATAGTGGTGAATTCTGACATTTTATTGCACCCATCACCCAAGCAGTGTTGGCATGGATGTGGATTGTACCTAATGTGTAGTTTTTTTTAATCCCTGACCCTCCTCCCCCTCTTCCCCTTCTGAGTCTCTGAAGTCCATTATGTCGCTCTGTATGTCTTCACGTACTCATAGCTCCCCACTTATAAGTGAGAACATATGGTTCCTGGTTTTCCACTCCTGTGTACTTCACTTAGAATAATGGCCTCTGGCTCCATCCAAGTTACTGCAAAAGACATTATTTTGTTCTAATGACTGAGTGTATTCCATCGTATATGTATACCACATTTTCTTTACATGCTCATTAGTCAATGGGTACTTAGGTTGGTTCCACATTTTGTAATTGTGAATTGTGCTCCTATAAACATACTTGTGCAAGCGTATTTTTCAAATAATGATTTCTTTTCTTTTGGGCCGATACCCAGTAGTGGGATTGCTAGATCAAATGGTAGTTCTACTTTTAGCTCTTTAAGGAATCTTCATACTGTTATTCACAGAGGTTGAACTAATTTACATTCCCACCCGCAGTGTAGAAGTGTAGAAGTGTTCCCTTTTCCCCACATCCGTGCCAACATCTATTATTTTTTGACATTTTAGTTATGGTCATTTTTGCAGGAGTAAGATGGTGTCTCATTGTGGCTTTAATTTGCATTTCCCTGAAGATTATTGATGTTGAACATTTTTTTCATTTGTTAATTGGCCATTTCTTCTTTTGAGAAATTTCTGTTTATGTCCTTTGGAGAGTCAATAAGGAACTCCAAGAAATCACCGAGAAAAAAACCAAACAATCCTGATGTGCTTCTTGAAAGCCTCAACATTCTGGAATCTGGGAGGCGGGCACTGATGGGATTTTCCATGCTTTTTTATCACAGAGTGTTTCCTTTGAGCTCTGCTCCAACCCTGGTGTTCTGCTTCCTCCACCTGCCTTAAAAGGGACTGTTCCTCTTTACAACCCATCTCAGGTCCCTCAGGTAAGGAAACCCTCAGGGGGAGGGGCTGGCCAGGAGCACAGGTTTTGGATTAAGGAGACCTAGGTTTATCATCCCAGTTTGCCATTTACAATATGTGAGTTCTTGAGCAATTGGAGAGTCTTGAGACTGTCCAAGTCTCAGTTTCTGCATCTGTAAAATGGGGTCAATAGTAGCTAGCTCACAGATACGTATATGAAGGGCCTGGAACCCAGAAAATGGTCAATAAATGTAGTTACTCTTAATATCGTGTTTAAATTTTAATAGCTCTTGAGATGTGGGAGACACAGTCGGTGTTGGCATCAGTAGTGTGGGTGCACTGTCAGTCTGTCCTGGGGATAAAGGGATCACTGGAAACTTTGAGAGAAGCTAAGTTCCCTGTTCCTCAGCAAACTGGGTAGACTTAGCTCTGCTAATGTCTCATTTGGCCTCCTCTCTTTATAAAATCCAATTTCTTTTCACCATAGTTGGGTGAAGGTGTTGGGTGGAGGTAGATAATTAGAACACAACCTTGGGAAATGTTCTACACAGAGGCTCAGGGTGCCCTAGCTCCATCCATCCAATCAATCCCGGGCAGAGTCATGTTTGGGGCTGTACTCAGTGTAATATTTGTTCTTTTCCAGCTGCCCATGGCCACTAGCCTGAATCGGCCAAATCGCCTAGCTCAGCGTCGCTATCCCACTCAGCCATGCTGAGAATAAACACGCGTCCCAGGTTCATCGCCGCAACTTTGCTTGCTCTCCTTTTCTCAATCTCCCAGTCCCTCTCTACCATACTGGGACCCTCAAGAGGTTTGTGTCAGCCCGATGTCTCCACCAGTCACTGAGAAGGCAAGAAGACAGGATCTCTCAAGACACAGCACAATTCAGTCTCTTAAGATTAGCTTCAGAATGCCGGAAATTATTTCCTCAGGTGGAAGGTCTGGGTCTAATAGCAGACTGCACATGAGCAGAGTGACATAGTGGTGGCATTTATGGTGGTGGCTTGAGAGCCTTGGGGAAATTAGGGCCCTAACAGCTAGAATCAAAGATGGGACCACAGAGCCCTGTAGCAGGAAATGGGAAGCGGGGGAGGGGCAGGAGCTCAGAACAATGTTCTAGACCAACTTGGACTTCTTCCTGTCTTAGTAATAGACCAATACATGGCTCTACTTAGCAAAGTTTTTATACTGAAACTTGATTATTACTGCCCTTTATAATTTCCTCTTCAATGATACTTCAGCAGTTTCCCTCTTGGTCCTAGTTTTGTGCACATTTTTTTTTTTTTTTTTTAATGTGGTTCAGATTAATTATATTTCTCTCACTTTCTTAGCTGGTCCTATTTTTTCACATTCTGGCATGTGGCTATCAAGTTAGATTGCTCTAGGCATCATATTGTCATGGTAACTACTGAACCTAATGATGCAGATGGATGACACATCAGTATAATAAATGATGGAAAGCGGTTCCTAAAAATTCATCCCTTTCATAAGAGGGGAAGAATGAGTGCCTAATATTGTTAATACCTCCCTTTCTACCTCAGGCCTTTGCAAATTGATGTTCGGAGGGTCACTGGAGTGAGAGGGAGGAGGGGGGCGTCTTGGAAATTTCCATTTCTCTTTTCAAGCCCGAAATAGGAATGACTCTTGCTGTTTGTCAGATTTGCTGAAAATTGCTCCTCACAAAGAACATTTTTTTGTACATGTAATTGTAAATACAGGTTTAGTACGTTAATGTTCTATAGTTCTGATGTTGATAATAATTAAACCCAGATAATTTTATAGCAAGTGCTTGTCTCTGGCTGATTTTTGCAGAGGAAGACAGTACGCTGGTGGTCTCTTCCCTGAAGTCTTTCTAATAATGATTTTATTGTGTGATCAAGTGTGAATAGCTGGAAAGAGCCCTTTGTTAATGAAGAATCTAGGGACAGATCCTCTTAACTTCTAAGTCTACTTTAATGTTATTCTTTTTCCAATTTAAAAAATATGAACAAAAAGCTCCTCTGATGCAAGTCAGTCACTTTACTAACTAAACTAAATGTTGTGTATTTTGTTCCATAAAAAGTTGTTTTAACCTCTTAGATTAAATTAGAAAATGTATGCATAAATGTTTCGCACCTGGAAGGCCCTCAATAAATGCTATTCCCCTTTTTTCCTTAAAAGGCTGCTGCTCCTTCAATTTGGTATGCTGACATCCAGTGGTGGTGCTGTGGCATTAGTGTGTGAGTTTCACAGGAGCCACACTGCCTAGTCTTGCATGCTGGCTCATCTGTAGCTCACCCTGTAACCTTGGGCAAGGTTACCTCACTGTCTTGTATTTCAGTTTTCTCATCTATAAAATTAAGATGATAATAATCATAGTACCTGTCTTACAGGAACATTGCAAAAATTACATGAGTTAGGCCCTTAGAAATGGGCCTGGTATATGCTAAGTACGGTTGGCCCTTGAACAAACTGAGTTTGAACTGTGTGGGTCCACTTGTACTTGGATTTTATTCTGCCTCTGCCTGTCCAAGACAGTAAGACCAACCCCTCTTCTTCCTCCTCCTCAGCCTACTGAATGTGAAGACTATGAGGATGAAGACCTTTATGATGTTCCACTTTCACTCAATGGAGAGCCCATATATTTTCTCTTTCTTATGATTTTCTTAATCATGTGTTTTTCTCTAGCTTACTTGAAGAATACAGTATATAATACATATAACACATACAATATGTGTTAATACACTGTTTATGTTATCAGTAAGGCTTCTGGTCAACAGTGGGCTATCAGTAGTTGAGTTTTTGGGGAGTCAAAAATCATATGTGGATTTTTGACTTTGCAGGGCTCAGTGCCCATCATGTCCGCATTGTTCAAAGCTCAACTGGACTTTATTATGGTGTCTTTTATTATTAATTTGCAATCTAATAAGATCTTGACTGTTTTTTGGGGCCTACCAGATCTGACTATAGATTTTTTGTTCTTGATATCTGTATAGGACAGGGATGATGATTAAAACATACTTCTCAATATGTGTCATTGCCAAGTCAGTTTCTCTTCCTGCATCCCTTCTAACACCAACATTAGGCCATGAGGCTTTGTGCCCAAGGGAACAATGGTATAGGGGAGGTCCTGTCCAAGAAATAAAGCACTTTAGGGAGGAGAGAGTGCAGACCAAAGAGGAAGGCGCAGACATCGGATGCCTGTGTCCTCTCGTCCTCCTCCTGTTAAAAGAATTCATGGAATACCAGTGGCTACTGTTATGCTCAACAAAGCAAGCACTGAGTTTAGTTACCTCCCAGCCAGAGGAATACAGAGCAACGAATATACTTTGTGAAGAGGAAGAGTAAGGGTTTCTATGCACTAGAAAGGGAGGAGGTTCTTGGTGTTTATGGTAATTCATAATTTAAAGGTTTTACTCTGGCAAAGTCAGAATGTGTCTATTAATCTGTATATGCTTGGTTAAAACAAGCCCAGTTGCTCATTGGTTAGGTTAGGTCCAGTAAGGGTCTGAGGAGCTGGGGTCACTCCCAGTTCTTAGTTGCTCATCTGTGCTGTTTGGGTAGTGGTGGTGGTATTGCTAAAGGTCATGGTTATTTTACGACTTCAACTGGTTAAAATGTGTTTTGGTGAAACAAGTGCAGCTGTCAGAAGAAAATATTGTTTTCTCCTTTTATAAGGTGGAGGCTTGGGAAATAGAGTAGGTTGTGACAGATATACACTGCTATGAAAGGGAGCACACTGGGCTAGTGGCCCTTTCCTCTAGCTCACCTGGTAACCTTGGGAAGGGAGGCTGCAAGACTTGAGGAGAAGCCGGCTTTGGCTTGGCAACGTGTCCAATGTGTCTGGGGAGCCATAGCAGCTTGGCTTTGGGGATCTGAGGCAGAGCTCTGAGCTCCCTGAAGCCTGCTGTAGTGTAGACTAGCAGGGAATAATTGCATAATGACCCCAAAGGCCAGATGGGACAAGTAATCTCCCAAAAGGCAAAAGGTCAGGAGTGGGCCAGACAAGCCACCAGCAATGAATAGGTCACACTGTGAAGGTCATAGCCCTCTTTTCCGTCACCGTGAGCTGTTTGGGGAGAGAGAAGGAACAGAATTCTCTTTCTCAAAAAATGAATGATCAAAAGACATGGTATGACAGGGAAGAGCCTAAGATATTATTAATTGGCAAGTTTGTTTTTTCACCTGCTTCTCAACAGAGTCCAAGCTTGGAGGAAGAATAGGTCAGTCATACGAAATAAACTATAGTTTCCTTGAAAAGCTGAGTAGTAGTGGGCAAATTTATGATTCTGCCATATACACATAATTCAGTATTTATAGGAAAACATTTAAATGTAATGTTCTATAATTTGAAAGTGAACAAACCACTAAATTCCATTTTAGGGTCTTTATCACATGTTACCATTCCAGCCCTCTGTCTAATCCCCTCATGTGGCTATAGAGCTGTAAATGAGCCGCGAGTCGTCAGTCACCTGTGTGTCCTCTCTGTTCAGCCTTCTCACAGGCTTCAGGTTGCTCAGGATCAAAGCCTCTGCTAGCTTTGTTTTACCCTAGAAAGTCTCTTTCTTTTTGGTATCTTCCTCTGAGTAACCAAGAAAAGGAGCAAGAGACTGCATCTACTTCTTCACTAAAATCAGAAGACTTTCTACCCAAGACGGAATGTGCAAAACCCTCTTTCTGCTTGAAAAGAATAATAGGTATGTAATTTGGGTCTCTCCAATCACGTGAGTTTCTCTCTCACTTTTTCCACCAGAGAGTGGAATGGAAGTGACTTTTCTCCTCTTCTATTTGCTGCCTTAAGCTGGAAATTGCATAAAGCATGATCTGCAAGCAACAGAATGTTAGGTACTTAACTGAGGTTGTCCCAAAATGTGGCCTCAACAACGGCCTGTTTTCATTTCATTAATTGGCCATACTTATACCAGGCATCATTCATTCAGGTCCTTTAGAAATGGTTTCTTAATGAGATTTAAAGTTATTCTGAACGAGGATTAACAGCATATGAAAATGTTTTCATTACAATCGTGCTAGGTAGAGAAATCTTCTTCCTATACTTTCTTCCTTTTTGTATATTCCTGTTTCCAGATAATCAGGGTCAACAGCAGTTTAGGTCAAACTCAAATGACCTTTGCCAACTGTTTGTTATTTTACTGTGAGATGTTTTCCTGGCCCTTACCTATCTTAGGGAGAGCCAGTTAACCTACCCAATTTTTAAAGAATTCTTAACAGAGTGGGATTCCATGGCTTCCTTTGAGGTTTCAGCCCATGGTTCCTCAAACATTAGGAAGCTATTTCTAATACTTTCTACTCCAATCACTCCTGTGACTCTTTAAGACTCTTAACTGGTCCTCAGCAGAGATGGAAAACAGCTGCTCACCACCACCTGTGCCTGGGAACTCGTTCACATTTTGGAAGGTCGAGTCATGCCTCAGCTTATGAAATGAAGTCTTACAAAATGGGGTTTTCTTCAGTAGAATTGGAGATTAAACCAGATAAATGCTAGGAGTCTTTTGGTAGCTCCAGTGTTCAGACATCCTGAATTTCAACAATAATAGTATAACATTTATTGAGTATTTTGTGTCAGACACTTGCATTCTATGTGTGTATACTTTCTATGCAGTATATAGTATTGTGATTTCAACATATATTAGGAACAAAAAAACTGAATAGAGAGGTAAGGTAACTTGTCCAAACATACACAGCTAGTAAGGATGGAGCTGGAATTAGAATCCAGGTAGTCTGATCTCAGAATCTGGGCTTTTAGCCACATTGTCCCTGGACATGTGTACATTCGTTCACTGATTTATCAAATATTAATTGAATAGCATGTCAGGCATTGCTGTTTTCCCAACAAAAATGGTTCTGACACTTAAAATACTTACAGTCTAGTGGGAGAGACAGACATGTAAACACAGAAATTTCTGCATAATGTGAGAGCTGTTCTAAATATATGTACAAATAACTTTGTAGCTTCAATCCCTTAATCATATATGAATTTCACATATTTATATAATTTTGAGGGAAATATGTAATATATTCAAATTATATCATCCCTATAGGTTAAGATGAAGGTGAAGTTCACTGCTAGCTATGTAGAGTAGCATATCTGTTGGCCAAGTTTAAAGTGGCTTTAAGATGTGGTGGATGCAGACGAAGTCTGGATGAACAAGGGTAATAGTGTACTGTGATCACAAATACCACCATGATCTATGAAAGGAGGATGATCTGATTTAGACTTGTCAAATTGCTACTGCAGAAATTCTTCCCGCTTCTCCATGCTGTTGGTTTGGAGGCAGGAAAGGACTGTGAATGTTGCAATGGAACACATTTGAAGGCAAGAGCCCTGGTGAGGAGTGTATATGGTTTCATGTGTGTGCACATGCATGGGTGCCATCCATGAGGCTCCTTTCGGAATGTCTCTTTTCACCTAATCTCCACTCCTAGCCTCTTTCACTGCCCCTTCCTCGCAATTACTCTTTATTTCCAAGGGAGGATTACCCAGAAGACAGCCTCTCCATAAAGCATCTTCCGAGTGGCTGATACTACGAAGACTCTGTGAAGTCCCACTTACCAGCACAGGATTGTGTCAATACATCCAGACTTTTGGCTAGCAAATTTTAGCTAATTTTATGTTTCCCCAAACTGGTTCTTAGAAATCCAAGACCTTGACTTTTAAAACTTGTCTCTGAGTTTTAAGGGCTCATTTTGGAATGTCAAAGATAATCACTGTTTTTCATTATTTTAATGTTCTACCATCATGATTTGGGGTCATGTGAAAACCTCACTGTCCTGGAGTGAAAATAATTTGAGTTTTGTGCGTCAAGATTTCATTCCACTTCTTTGAGTATTTGGATAAATGCCCATGAATTAAGTAAGAACCAATGAGAGACTTAGAGTCATGATTTCTTTATTTAATTTTTCAGCTGCTTCTCTTTGCAAACAACAACAAACCAACCCCAAGCCCACAGATGGCGTTAGTCATCCTAATAATACACATCAGTTAAAACTGTGAGTCGGGAGCCAGCCTCATTTGCTTTGAGCAACAGGTATATTCCTGACGAGTTGCAGATACATTGACATTTTCTAAATCAAATTAATTTTTAAATGCACTGGAGTAGCTTGCAATTTAAAGGTAATTGATGTTAAACCCCTGAAATAAAGAGTTATTTATAAAGAAAACAATCGTTCCCATTTTCTCACTTCGTAGATGCTGACTTTGTAGTCTTGGGGGAAGACATTGTATTAAGAATGAGAAGACTTTCAGTTCCAGGCTCACATTTTTTGCTAGCTAGATGGTTGACTTTAAAAGTATGTCAATTGAATCTCTCAGTGCCCCCAAACATCTCAGCTAAAAACTTGGCACTTGCTCAATCAACAAACATTTATTTAGGATCTTCTATGGGATACATAGGTGAGATCAAAGTCCTAGCCCTCAAAGGGCTCACAGATGAATTAGGAAACTAACAAGTGATTCAGGGAAACCCAGGATAGTCGTTTCTCCGGGCGCCCTTGGTGTGTCATGTTGCCCCACTCTGCCTACCACGGAAGGAGGTTTCAGGAAGGCTCGGAAGGAGCGGGCTCTATCAGTGAAAAAACCATGGTCCAGAGAGGTTAATCAATTTTCCTAAATCCTCTTAAAGTTCTGATTTCCAGGCTGATGGTCTTTTTCTTCAAATAGGAGACCGTAATTTAAAATGTAAAGCTTTTTGATTATTACATTGAGGGTATATTTTTGGTTAATAAAAACATCAATATAATAACTGAGATTTTGTGCCAGGCATTTTATGTAAGAGGTTACATGTGTTTATTCATTAAATTCTCTTAATGGCCCTAGGAAGTAGATATTTGGAAGATGCTAAGGCACAGAGTTCAAATAACTCATCCAACGTTACACAGCTAATGATGGAACTGGGAGAGCATCGAGGCAGGTACTTTACATATGTTGTCTTTAATCCTTAAAACAACCTAGAGGGGGGTTTGATTAGCTCACTTTATAGATCAGGAAATGGAGGTGCAGAAAATGTAAGTAACTACCCCAGAACCACACATAGAAAGTGGAGGACCTGGTATTTGAACTTCTGCAGTCTGGCCTGTACCCTTATCTCTTGTTCACTTAATTTAAAGTGGGTGGACCTGTACTGCAATACCAAGTAGGACCACTGACCTTTATTCGAGTCTTGTGCTGTCTTAGCTAGGGTGATTCTGTGTGCCTCTCTTTCCCAAGTACAACCAAGGGATATTATTTGTTGTCTCCAGTGTTTATGTGTATGCCTATTTTTTTCCACTAGACTTATGACTTTCAGGGGCTGGGGTGATATTATAACTTACTTATTTTTATATTTCTGGCACCTTGCACAGTACCCATGCCTAACAAGGGCTCAATATTCAAAACAGAACTGGGTGAATAATTTCCCACTGTGAGAACTTCAGGAGAACTTGCAAAAAATGTCCACAAATTATATTTGGTCTAGAGATTATCATGTGAAGTCATTCTCTTGTTAGAGTTTGATCCTTTTCTGCATCTTTAGAAGCTGATACAGGTATTGGCATGTGGTAAGTGCTCAAACAAAATCTGTGAAGGGATGAGTGGCTTAGTAAGGGCGGGCAAAATGAAAGGATCATCACAGCTTCTGAGAAACTGTCCGTGAAAGAGATGATGGAGGTCTACGGAAGAGGGAGTCTAGTGCTTCGTCCCCAGGCCAGCGACATTTGTGGCAGCTGAGGGAAGGGAAGCGCCTTACTTGAGGTCAAGGCAAGTGATGTCCTGTATCTACAACTCCTCGTTTGACCCTCAGGGGCGCTTATGTCTGGCAAAAGCATTTCTTGGTTTTAAAAGGTAATTCACCCCTTTACAACCTGTGTAATTGCTATTGGAATGCTTTGCCCCGCTAGTGTCTTAATTAGGTCAAATTTTATACCAAGGGCTTTAAGTTAATGCTGTATTTGCAATTCTAAGGCCCCCTTCTCTCGGCACTGCCAGGAAGCACTCACATTTTTTTAGAGATGGAGACACCCTGATAAGCCCATTTGGGCACTCTTCTAAGGGGGTAGGATGGGAATATGGGTCCAGGGGAACTAGGCCAAAGGAGATGTGTGTGCCAGGAGAATCATCTAAATGCTTCTAAAAAGAAAATTCAGTCTCAAAGTTATCCTGCTCCAAGTATTGCTTGGATAATTGCAGGATGCAAGGCTCTTTGCATTTGGTTAAATTATATAGTTCTGCTCTCTCTGTGTTAAAAAAAACCCACTTTTTATTATCTGCCTTTTATCAAGCAGACCATAGCCCTAGAGTTACACCCTTCCTCTCTCCAGCATGCCACCCCAATAATGAGATAACCATCCACTAAGAAAACAAACATAATATAAAAATTATACAAATACATAATCCCCAACCCAGAAGGAAGGGAGCAACTGCCACCTGGTACCAAACAGCAAACAGTATAATATTTATCCAGAGCAGAGGGTTCCCCCAACAGGCTGTAATTCCTCTATTGGGTGGGGCAGGGGGTGAGGGGTCAAGGGGAGGTCAGTGATGAAAATCACCTCCATAGGCCTGGTCTAAATAGGTAGCAGGTGGAAATCAATTCAGTGAACTCAATGTTTCTGTTTCCTGTCTCAGGACACACTCAGGAGGCACCTGAGGAGTCCATCAATCTGTCACTGGAAAGGGGAGAGGTGGCGGGAGAAAGGAGGTAATTGGATTGTGCTTCAGTGGGACTTTTTCTCTAGCTGGAAGCATAGCTGGAGAAATACGAAGCAGAGCCATCCCTGAGGTCAAGTAAATTGGGACTTTTGGTCCTGGAGCTGGAAAGTAGCGCCCTTGAGGTTTGAAAATCTGCTCTGGCTGTAACATTTCAGATACGGCTGTTTTATAACTTTTGGGCTGGTCTTGGATTAGGATAAAATTTTCCTCCCCTTGCCTAAGAACTGCACTTTCCATGGCCTCAGTCAACTCAGGGCTTGCACTGATTCATACATAACTAGTATTTAATTTCTTAATCAAATGCTCTCTGAGCAAGTAGAAATTCAGTTGTTAGAAACTGTGCAATGCACGGAAGCTAGTCAATCTTCTGTTTTATTGATAAATTGGAACTTTAAAGCAACGTTGCTAGTCAACATGACAGTTCTTCCTAAGAAAGAGGCAGTTTACAGAGCTGTGTAAAACAGAAGTGTCCTTAAACTGTGGTTGGGGAGATGTGATATGGCAAAATGTCTACCAATAAAGTGGAGCATTATAGCAAATTACCCAGTTTATACATGCAGGCAAAGCTTCCTTTCTTACGCCATGTTGGAGAGCCAATAAAACTTGCAAATGTGATGGGAGCCACTATTTCTGCCTCTGTGCAGCTGTTTATCAGCAGCTTTTTAACACATTTTCACATATTAATGAGGTGGCATAGCAGTTCCAGAATTAGAACAGTGGGATGTATCATTGTCTGCTTATCTGAAGATATGCCTGCTGTCAGCTCAGCATCATTACCAGGGTATGTACAATGAAAGATGTACTTTTTGGTGGGGGCAGCATGTACATGCTACCCCACCTTCCTTATGCCCCAAACCCCCTCGCCTTCCAACCATCATACCTGGATGGGCTCCGGCACTGCTTTTGTAGGTCTTCCTGCAACTTTGTCTCCTTGTTTCATGATTTGTGTGTCAGTAGGACTTGAAATTCCTTTTTGCTTCTCCATTTCCCAATATAGTCCTTGATAGTCAGTAGGTACTTATTAAATGTTGAATGAATGAATGAATGAGTAGATAGGTGGATGGATAAAAGTGTTCCCTCAAGAACTGTCCTCTGCAGGCACAATCTGCAGTCACTGTGGCTTAAAGGAACAAGATAGATATGTGGCATGGCTTTCCTTGAATTTGCATGAAAAGGTAAAATGGCAAATAGAATCTTATAGAATAAGGGCTGTAAGAGACCTCAGGAAGCACTCACCCTGGTGGTTTCCAAATGCAGGTGTGCAGTTGGTGCCAGAACACTGCAAAATTTTCACCCACCTGCAATGAGATGAAAAAATAAAAACAATAGAGTGAGCTTTTCATAGAGCCAAGTGTATTATCTATTAGAATTCTAAGATTAGGTCCTTTTACTATATTTGGTGTTAAAGTTTCTTCTCTAAAAAAAAAAAAGAGAGGTAATAGTAGATAATAGCTGCTACTTTTTTTCTCTCTTAAGTCCCTTTATTTGGTAAAACAACAAATTCCTAATTTTTTTGCAGATTCCTGAATCACCCACATTTTTTTGAGAGGGAGAGGAGAGGATGTTTCATGAGTCCATAAAATCCCAAAGTCTGGAACCACTGAATACTCATCTCTGTCTTATCTGGAAAAAACTCGCTGACATCTGCTGTTGGCCTTAAGTGAGACACCGGGCTCCTTAAAAGAAATAGCACATTTCAGTAAATGATAAGATGCTTCAAGTCGTACAAGTTCCTCTCTGTGTTGTCTCTTCAGAGCAGGGATCCAGGCTGGGTCACAGGCTTGTAGCAATGCCATAACTAAGACATAGGAGATTTCTTAAATCTAGGTCAGTCAATAACAGGGGCACAGAGGCCCAATTTACCAACTTCTAATGTGCTTTCTTTTGCCGTGGGTATAGTCGCTGTTTTGTCTTTAGGTAGAACATATATGTGCTCTGTGTAATACAGAGCACCTCTCTGAGAATGACAATTCTACTTGATATAAACCATGGGAAAAAGAGAACTCCACAGGGACACACCTCCTTAATCACCTCTCCTTTCTCTGAATTGCTGCAGCTCTGTTGTCTATGCCATATAACGTAGCTCTTGGATTTTACATTGTCTTCTGTTCTCTGTTTATTAGTCACAAATCTTATCTCTCCTAAAGAATGGGAACAATTCATTTAAATCCTGTTATTAACTGATAAACTTTTTCTTTTGTAACTCAATCTTCTCCGGAGGCCGTTGGCCCTTACTGGTCCTATGTATGTTGGAAAGATCTGCGGTTCTGCAGACCTGGTTTCCAGCCCTGACTCTGTGACTGATGGATGACAAGTAGATGAGTGAATGCTGAATCTCACGGCACCTGGATGACTGTTGTTCAGAGAGAAGAATGATACTGACCTGCCTCACCAAGAGAAGTGGCAGATGCATTAACTGCCTAATGATGCTGATGTTCTTTGAGAATATAAACGTGAAACATGATCATTATGGTTAATAGTAGTCTTTGGATTAAAATTTTGTTTTCCTCAAAGAGGAGAGGAAGAAAGATTATTTAAAGAAATAGTGAATAGAGGGCCCCAGTTTGTTCTTCATTAGTGATTGACTTTGATCAGAATGGCATAAGCAGTGGGAATGTGGTCTTAAAATCCAGAAGGGAATTATCTCTACTTCAGGGCGTGAAGTCTTCTCTTTCTCCTCCTCCCACTGGGGAAAAAAGTAAAGAGAGAAAAAGCTAGGGAAGCAAATGCTCTTAAAAAATAAGATGATTTCTCTATGTCAGGTCTGAAAATAGTATTTCCTAAAGCTACTGCTATGTCAGAGACCAAGCCAAGTGGAAGAGAACTGGCCCAGGGCTGGCCTTAGCCTCCAACATCTTGCTATGGAAGAAGCCAGAAGCAGGTGGGGCTGTGATGAATTTTTATTAAAGCCCCTGTTTGTTAAAAGTTGAGTGAAAGTCTTCCTAAGATCCAACAGGCCTTTTCCAGAAAAGTGCTTTTCTACTTGTGATGGACATAATTGGTTTCCCAGCTATAAAAGCTTCCTATGGCTGCTGTAGCAAATTGCCACACTTACTGACTTTACGCAACATGCATTTATTACCTTACAGTTCTGGAGGCCAGAAGTCTGAAACGAGTCTTGCAGGGGTAAGATCCAGGTGTCTGCAGTGCTGGTTCCCACTGGAGGCTCCCGGGGAGAATCCGTTCCCTGCTTCCTCCACCTTCTGGTGGCTCGTGGCCACACCACTCCAATCTCCACTTCCTTCATCACATGGCCTTATTCTCTTCTCTTTCACATTTCCCTCTGTTTCCCTCTTTTAAGAAAGCTTTTGATTACATTGGCTGTGCCTGGAAAATCCAGGTTTATCTCTCCATCTCAAGATCCTTGATTCAGTCACATCTGTAAAGTCCTTTTGCTACATAAAGCAACATTTGTAGGCCCCAGGGATGAGGAACTGGATGTCTCCCAGGCTGTTAATCATTCTGTCACAAACAGGCAATAGCTCTTCTTCCCTTCTTCCTTCCTAACAGAACCCTGATTTGGTTCAGGCATCCTAAGACACTGGTTTCAGGGGACAGTGGTCCTTGCCAGCCCTCGTATAAATCTTGATTAAGCCAAGGTTGTCACAGCTCTCCCATTCCCTTGCCAGGCACTGGTTAGGAATGGGCATGGGATTCATCTCTGCCAATGGTACGGAAGGAGAAATCTGCTCTGTGATTTCTGGAGAGCTCCCCTCACTCTTAAAGTGGTGCTGGGAAAGGAATGCTCTCTCTTAAATAGTCTCTGGATGATGGGGATTGCTAGTTGAGAAGGTAATGCTTGAAGCCGCCATAGCTATCTTGTGACCATAAGGGGACAGGTCTCAGGACAAAACAAAAAAATGCTGAGAATGTCTGAACAGAAAGATAGAAAAAACTGGGTCCACAGTGTTATCAGTGAGCTGCTAAATTAGCTGTCTCTGGAACCTTTCTCTGTATGCTTATTGGTGCACACAAAGAACCACTTTAATGTTCTAGTCCCTTTGAGTTGGGTTTGCTGTGACTTGAAGCTACTAGACATGACCAGAGACCCACTATTTATTTGTGCTTCCAATAACATAAGTGTGTATATAAACATATGCAAGCCCCGGATCTGCCCTAGCTCTGGACCTCATCCTTGACTGTCTTGAATCATTATAAGAACCTCTTTGGTGGTCTTTGATGATGTCTCTGACTCTGGACATGTACCTTCTTGATCTAGACATTACAAAATAGTGTACTTCTGTGTGTACTTCTATGCTTAGTCACCATACATATTTATTGAGCACTTACTATGTGCCAGCCACCTTGCTAGTCACAGAGATACATCTGTGAATACAACAGTCTTTGCTGTCATAGAGCTTATATTCTAGTGGAAGGAGATATATGAAAAGCAAAGTATAATACATCAGGTGGCAATAAATGTTACAAAGAAAAATAAAGCAAGGTAAGGGGAAGAGAGTGATTGCTGTAGGAGTTTGTTTTTCACATGTGAAGGTCAGGGAATGGTCTCTTTGACAAGGAGGTGATTGAGTAGAGCCCTAGCTGGAGTGACAGAGTGAGGTGTGCAGGTACCTGAGAGCAACCAGCCAGGCCAAGGGAGCAGCACGTGTAAAGGCCCTGAGGCAGAGCATGCTTGGTGAATGAGTAAGAGCAAGGAGGCCAGCATGTGGGGGTGAGGCAGGAGGGAGGGAGTAGTAGGAGAAGAGCTCAGAGAGGATAGTAGGGACAGGTCTCGTTGGACACAGAGGCCAAGGTAAGGACTTTGGCCATTACTCTGAGTTAGGGGAAGCCACTGAAGGGTTTTGAGCAAAGAAGTGACTGTGACATGATTTAACTTACATTTTTCAAGTATCACTCTGGCTTCTGAGTAGAGGTTAGACTCTGGGTGGTAGACACGAAGCTCTTGTAATAACTCAGGCTGGGCGGGGTAACTCAGACCTGTAATCCCAGCACTTTGGGAGGCTGAGGTGGGTGAATCACGAGGTCAGGAGTTCGAGACCAGCCTGGCCAACATGTATTTGTAATTTACATGTATTTGTAAAAATACAAAAAATTAGCTGGGCATGCTTGTGGGCACCTGTAATCCCAGCTACTTGGGAGGCTGAGGCAGAAGAATCACTTGAACTCAGGAGGTGGAGGTTGCAGTGAGCCAAGATTATACCACTGCACTCCAGCCTGGCGACAGAGGGAGACTCCATCTGAAAAACAAACGAACAAATAAACAAAATCAGCCAGTAGATAATGGTGATTGGATCAAGGTGGTAACCATGGGGATGGTTGTAGAAAGTGGTTGAATTCTGCATCTATTTTCAGGGTAAAACTATTAGAATTTGCTGATAAATTGGCTATGGAATCTGAGAGAAAGAAAAGAATATAACCTGACTCCTAGGTTTCTGGCTCAAGCAGCAGAAAGATGGGGAAGACTTCAGGAAGAGTAGATTTGGAGCGACAAGCAAGAGTTTGGTTTGGACACATTAAGTTTGATATGTATGTGTCCACGACAAGTAGAGGCATGCCAAGCCCATGAGCTGGATTTACTAGTCCAGAGTTCAAAGGAGAGGTAGGGAAAAGTTTTCAGGAAATAAATACTCCAAACCTATGGTATCTGCTTACTTGTTAAAGTACAAAAGCTGAGTCATGTAACATGGAGGCTTTCCTACACCCAGTGTGTCAACCACTGATATCCATCCAAGTCAAAACTGCACACCCTTTCATGCTTCAAAGTCTCTACTCCCGTTTTCCCTTGACCTGGACTGCACTTCCCTTCCTTGCCATCAGAATCCAGTTCATCCTTCAAGGCCTGTAAAACCTCTTCTAATGTTTTCGTTGAAATCCATCATGACTTCTTTTGTGTTCCCAGGGCATGGACTACCTTTTTTCTGACTACTTGTCAGAATCTATGTCTCCACTAAATTGTATGCTCGTCAAAGGAAGGGAAGGACCATGGTTCATTGATCTTTGTATCTTTAACACGGAGATACACATGGGTGAGATCCTGAAAACCAGACTCCTCAGTCAGTCCCAGTTCACCACTGCTGGTTTTGAGGTGAAAATGCATGAAGACGAGGTCAGACAATTGCAAGCTATTTATTACTACAGAATATTGGCTAAAAGCCCCACGTAGAACTCATAGCCTGGGCGAGCTGGCTTCACCATGTGTGAGTCACAGCATCCTCTTTGCATCCTGAGGAGTTCAAGAACTGGGCTAAAAACTGGCTTCCTTTGTCTTTTTTTCTGAGGCCTGTCCCCAGGTCTTGATCACTCTGGTGGTAGGAATGATGAGGACAACTGAATCTAACAGGGAGTTAGTCTAGGGAAGTGTAGACTAGAGCACAATTGGCCTAAGTTATACCCCTGAGGCGTGGGGATGTAGGGGTTGGTAGGGAGCTGAAGGCTTAATTTACCACACTAACCAAATATGAGGACATGATCTGGAAATGAAGGCAGTGACTAAACAAGGCAGGCAGAGAGCAGATCAAGGATGCAACAGGATTTAACTTCTTTCTCATTGCACAGAACATCCCACGCGGCATTATGACCAGTGGTGTCCCAAGCACCTTCTCCTTGGGGGTGAGCTGCAATGAGGAGAGCCCTGACTCCTGCCACCAGATGGAGCTGGCCCTGCATCTAGTCCTGATTTTCACCTAGCACGTGCTGAATAAAGCTTCATTTAATTTACTGAATTGGATAAATACTCAGGAACATGCATATATCCCAATGGAGAGATTGAGGGGTTACTCTGTGAGTGAGAGCATGTGAGGTACGCACTACGAGGATTTCCCTGGGATCTTAACACAAGACATGGTATAGTATATGCTTAAGAGTGAGAGTTCCAGAGCTGTGTGATCTTGGATAAGTTCTAGCTCTTTTATGAATTAGGATAGTTATAGAGTGGCAAAGAGAAGCTATTATGTCAGTGGTCATGCCTAGGTCTTTGTGTCCAAGAAGGTTTGAAATTCCCTGGAAAGAAATACATAGACTTTATCACATTCTCTGCTTCTTTCACCTGAATATTTCTTCCCGCCTCGCAGCCCATATCCTGGCTGCACCAGTGGCCCTTCTTATCCAGAGGGGAAATCTTAGTGGAGCTGGTTATGGTCCTGTTATTCAGGCAGCTGCTTTTTGGCATGATCCCAAGTGAAATGTTTGAGCTGGCTGTTCCCTCAGGCTTGGAAGTCACCTGGCTAGTGTGAACTTTGATGGTCCTGGGATGCTCAGCTGGAATTTCTGGCTTGTGTTGCACCAAGCAGGTGGTTTGGGACCACAGGGCACAGCAGTTGGCAACAATGGTTGTTGGAAGGTTACCAAGGCCTGGGAACATTCTCATGTTATGTGCATAAGCGTGAGTGTGTGTGTGTGTGCGCACGCGTGGTCTCTCCAGATGGGTAAAAAGGTCTTACTAGGAATCTTTGAAGTAGCATTTTCTTCCAAACCTGCCTGATGTTCATTTTTTCAGGATTTCAGATTTCTGTTGGCAGTTTGAGGGTCTTTTGCAGTGCAGCCTTCTGCTCTATTCACAATCCTATTTTGCCTGACCAATTAGAACTCTGACTTGGGAGTTCTACGTGCCTTTTGATGGTGTTCTTTTAACTCTTTTATTTTTATTTACCTTTTCAACTGAATTTCACCCCCATTTCCATGGGGGTCATCCCTGAGAAGTGAAATCTCTTTGTCCTAAAAAGCATATGGCAGAGGCCAAGGGACTCTTGGGAAAATAAAGATTTTTGTTTTGATCCCTGATTGATTTAACTCCCTCTTCCCCCATATTCCTGTGTCAACAACTCTTGTCACTTTCTGAATTCCAAGAGAAGGATTTGCTTTTGGAATTAGGAAAAAATACCAATGCTTTAAGGCTTCTCTTCTTTGAATTCTATTTCGTGGAATCATTTGTAATCTTTTATTGCCCTGATAGATTTTACATAAGAGTATTCAGTCAACAAATACTTACTAAGTATATGTTGGGGGCAAGGACCAGTTCTAGACATTGAAAGGGAATGTAAAATATATACATCTCTAGATCTGTATCTTTTTGTTTCCTCCTCCTCCTCCTCCTTCTTCTTCTTCTCTCCTCCTCCTCCTCCTTCTCCTCTTCCTCCTCCTCCTCCTCCTCCTCCTCTTCTTCTTCCTCTTCTTCCTCTTATTCTTTTTTGACAGAGTTTCACTCTGTTGCCCATGCTGGAGTGCAGTGGTACAATCTCGGCTAACTGCACACTCTGCCTCCCAGGTTCAAGTGAGTCTTGTGCCTCAGTCACCCGAGTAGCTGGGATTACAGGCACCTGCCACCATGCCACACTAATTTTTGTGTTTTTAGTAAAGATGGGGTTTCACCAGGTTGGTCAGGCTGGTCTCAAACTCCTGACCTCAAGTAATCCACCCACTTTGGCCTCACTAAGTGTTGGGATTACAGGTATGAGCCACCGTGCCCAGCCTCTAGCTCTATATCTACACTTAAAATATAGATTATAATCTAGAAAGGGAGACACACCATAAGCAAAAGTGAATGCAACAGTGATTATGATACAAGGCAGTATAGTGCCACAAACATGATACCACTTGAGTGTTTTGAGAAGTGGGAGGGTTGACTTCTGATTGAATGGAGGGAAGGGTTGGTGAGGGCTTCCTGGAAGAGGTGGTATTACAGTTGTGGCTTGAAGGATAAGTCTTCTTACAGCTTATCTGGCTCTAAGAATGCAAACGAGCTGCTTCAGACATCAACGTTCCCCAAATAATGCCTCGGACTACTGCGGGTGCTTCTTCTTGCTGTTTTGTGAGCAACACCAGTGCGAGCTTCCCGAATGGAGTTGAGTGTGTTGGTGTTGATTTGCATGGTTGTCTCTCTGCCTCACTTTTCCTGGGCACAGGCATTTCAGGCACCACTGCTCCAAGCCATTTGTTATTGCCACACGTGTGGTTGGGAAACTTCTGCATGTTTCTAACCTGCTATGGAGCCTGTTTTGAGCAGGGCACTGGGCTGGATCTTGATCAGCATCTTTTGCTGAGATGTGCCAGGGCTAGATTTGACTGAATGCCCTGGAAAGGGTATCAGAACCTGCCTTATTGTCCATTTGCCATTAACAAGGCCACTCTGACGTTGGCTGAGTCACTTCCCTCTGTACTCCACTTCTCTCTTTGTAAAACAGGACAGTTAGTTAGAGGAGAATTGAGGATCTTCCCTGTCCTAATTCCCTGGGTTTTTTGATGTGAGCGTGGCCATGCCTCAGCATGCTCTTGCAGGGGCATGCGAGGCCTGCCTCCCTGGGAGTCTTGTACCTTAGGGTAGGGGCATTATGGACACTAATGTGGAGGTGGGGTCCTGCCAGACTTGAATGGGTTGAGCCAGCTTCAGCTGGAGTCCACATCCCACAGAACCTCTGCCACAAATAAGGCTATTTGTACTCTACCTCGCTCCTGGCTTCCTGTGTTTCTTGACTTCAGTTGAGCTTTCCCTTCTCTTTGATGAGACAATTTAAGTCCCACCACTTTTCAGGAGGGAAAATGACTGTGAGGTGCTCTGGTCTGAAGCCCATGTATGAAGCCCACAACAAATTCTGTGGAATGAATGAAAGAACTGCTACCCTGACTTGCTGTAGGACATGCGTTCTCAGTAGAACCCAAGTTCATGCTTTCTGGGATGGGGGGAGGGAAGGGCAGCAAAAAATCTTATTCTTTTCATATATAAAGCACAGATATATCCATATATATACAATATACTGTATATATGTGGTATTAAAATTTCATGATTCAGAAAAAAGTATCTAAAAAGGCTGCTTTAGGGGGACCATAGTGAAGAAAAAGTTGAGAAACTGCTCTAGGACTACATGACTTTCACTCAATTTGCTATAAAGAAAGACTTTGTTCCTCTTTCCACAGTAAAGAACATTTTGATGCCATTGAAATGTGTAAAGATTCCTTCTTCCCTCTCAGTGTTCTCATTCCAAGGGCATAGCCCACAGTTAAGCTTTTCCCAGGGCACTGTTGCTCATTGCCCATGGAGCCTTTTGGCATGGACTCTGTGGCCATCAGCAGGGTCCTGTGCCATCTTCTGAGAATGGGCAGCTTAGTATGAGGTAGACTCAGTGTATTAGTCTGTTTTCACACTGCTGATAAAGACATACCCAAGACTGGGAAGAAAAAGAGGTTTAATGGACTTACACAGTTCCACAAGGCTGGGGAGGCCTCACAATCATGGTGGAAGGCAAGGCAGAGCAAGTCAAATCTTACACGGATGGCAGCAGGCAAAGAGAGAGAGAGCTTGTGCAGGGAAACTCTTTTTTTTTAAAACCATTGGATCTTGTGAGACTTATTCACTATCAGGCGAACAGCACAGGAAAGAACTGCCCCCATGATTCAATTACCTCCCACCAGGTTTCTCCCACAACATGTGGGAATTGCGGGAGTTACAAGTCAACAGAAGATTTGGGTGGGGACACAGTCAAATTATATCACCCAGGTTCCAATATCAGCTCCTCTGCTTGCTGCGTGTGTTTGGGTAGTCACTTAACTTCTTTGAACAGTGATTTCATCATTTGCAAAATAGAGAGTATAGCACATAATTCATGATGTATAAATTAAAATGAAATCATATGTTACCATGTACCCTACATGGTACATAGAATGTCATGGATCATATGTACCATACATGGTACATAGAAGATGGGCAGTCAAGTAAATTCTCTTTGTTCTTATATCAAAATTTACTTTTTCTTTCCCACCCCTCTCCTCCCTTCCCCTCCCCTCCCCTCCCCTCTCCTTCTTTTCCCTTCCCTCCCTCTTGCAGTGATGGTGAATGCCTGAATTTTTTCAATTAGTCCTTTTGGGGTCCAGGCACAACTGAGATTAATATCAGTTAGAACTTGAGCATCGTTGCCAAATCCTCAACTCCTTATGCTGACACATGGACCACATGAAGGGACTTGTCTCAGTGCTAGGTGATGCTAATTACCATCTGATCTGAAACCAGAGTTGCTTTCCTTTGTTTAATAATTTATATCTTCTCTGAGAACACTGAACTAAAGTTTAATATTACAGAAAGGGATGATTGATCTAAATGCCAACAAAGCTAAACTGTAGGAAAATCACCCAAAGCCCCTTTGTGGGCTGCCACTCACAGGCAACCTAAAGCACCAGGTGGCATTTGAGGGAGTGTGCACAAGAAACAGTAGGAGAGTTAAACTCCTGAGATGTGAAGTGTGGGTCAAGCCTCTCTCCCTGGGTGTCACCAGCTCCTGCTGGCTGAGAGGCATGGCAGGGCTCCTGGAAGCGAGCACATCACAGCCTCAGGCTCCAGTGTATGGTACTGTACTTTATTTTTCATTTCTTCCTTCATCAACCATTTACTGAATATCTACTATGTGCCAGGTGCTCTGCTGGGCAGTGTGCACAGTCAGAGTTAGAGATTGCTACTCTCAAGCTGCTCACAGTCTGGTGCAGAACATACATATTAACAGCCAGTTGTCTCTTTCCTCCCCATCTCCACCCACGCTCCCCAAATAGTGATGTAGCAAAAAGCCCCTCCAGTATTTTTCCTCCTCTGTAGCATTTTGGAAGGGTGGGTTTGAGGGACAGTGAAGGAAGACTGAAATAACAGTAATAACCATTAAAAACTGTTATGATGTGCCAGGAAATAGGGTAGGCATTTTCCAGATATCTCATTTAATTGATATACTCAGGGAAACAAGAGGTTTGTGACGTAAGACAGAAACAGATCTGGAATTTTCAGAAGTGTTCTTCCTCATCAGGCTGAGAAATCCAGTTTCATCCCACAGACACAGCTTAGTTAATGAAGGGCTGGTACTCCTTGACTGCTTTGATTCTGTGGAAGAATGCACCCTGAAGTGACTTCTACCACCCAGGTGCTGAAGGAAACGCTATCCATTTCAGTATGGCTGTGACAGATGCCCCCGAGGCACTGCAGTAAAAACAAGCTGATCCTGGCACTTTCTCTTTCCTCTAACTGGAAGGCTCTTCTCCCTACAGCCACATGGCTGGCTCTGTCACTTCTTTGGGCTTCCTGCAAATATCACCTTCTTAGGCAGGTTGTCCCTCACCACTCTATTTGTAACTGAGCCTCCCCTGCTCCTTGAGCACTCAAAACAGTACCTGGCCCAGAGCAGGTGATCAAGAAATATTTGTCGAAGTAATTAATGATCTGATGCTGTTAGGAAGAGATGACTCCGTGTAGCCTGAGGATGGTAGGACTAGAGGATGTACCCTTATTCATTGAGTTATTAACTTATTAGGTATTTATTATGCAGCCAAATTGTGTCTGGCACAGTGCTGGGCTTTGGGGTACTAAATATAATGAGACACAGTTCCTGCTTCTAGAGAACTCAGTCTAAGGAGGAAAATAGACACACGTAATACTCACAGTAGTTGTAACGATAGCTCACATTTAATGGGGTGTACTGCATGTTAGGTGCTGTTCTAAGCATGTTTATGTATATTAACTCTCAATTTTCACAACAAAATGAGATATTACTCTTATGCCCATTTTGTAGATGAGGAAACACGCCCAGAGGCAGAGAGGCTACACACCTAGACGCAATACAATGCGAGCAGTGTTGGGGTGCATGAAAGCAGCTTCTGTTTTGGCTGGGTACTATTCCTTAGAGCAGGGAGGGGAAGTGGCAGCTTCGAGAGGCCTGTTTGAACTCATTGCTGTCCTGCCCATACTCCATTGACCAGCTGTTTTAGCTACTGCACATGTCTACCCTCCCTGCCTCCAATCCTTTGCTGCTCTGGACCTGGTCTCCCCTGAACTCAAAGTGGCAGTGGGTGAGCTCTCGCTCTGGACCACATGACTACTTGACATTTTGGTCCTGGGTCCGCAGGTCCCTCCAGTGTTCTATAGCAGGCAAGATGGCTCAACTCAGGCATCCAAATTCCCCGCTTCCCTCCCTCAAATCTGTGGTCTCAGACACCCCATGTTGAGTCCTGCTGTCCTCAGTGAGAGGGGAGAGACAGTGAACAGCTCCCAGGCTCCACAACTGCTCACTCTGTAGGGGCCCATGAAGGTCTGCATTCACTGAAAGGATCTCTTGCGAGCCTCCAAAAGGAGAAAATATGACACCTTCAACCCTTTCACCTTGTCTGTTCCTCCCTCAGTCCCTTCTGGGTCTTGGGTGACCACACTTTGTGCTTCAAAACTCTAGGACGTCACTTGTCTTCCTCACCTAATGATGTGTTACAGAAAACAAGCTTCCATTACTTGCAAAAGTGTGACAGGAACATGAATATTAATAACTCCCATGGGTTCCCTGCAAACATCCATCACCGTAGCTTAGAAGTCTTGTTCTGACTTGTGTGGCATGGGGGTAACTGCTCAGCAGAACAATAATAAAGCATTCATGAACTCAGCTTAGGCGGAGCTCTTCCCGGGGCTTTGAACTCTTGGGCTCCTGCAGGGCTGAGTCCACCTGGGTTCTCGCAGGAAGACGTATGATTTTGGTCAGGGACAGGACCTGGCAGATGTGCCAGGATCCCGTGGAACGGGAGTAGGGACATCTCTTTATCAAAAAGAAAGTGATCCTTGGCGACAGCATCTTGGTGATCAGCATTAGATCTAGGCTAACATATTGGAGAGATGCTGGAACCTATACATGGAGAGCTGGTCCAGCACAGAACCATACAACCTCAGGGCTCAGAGATCAGCATTTTGGGTAAACTGAGTCCATAAAAGGAAGAAAAGTAGCAGCAAATCAGCAGCAGGGCCAGGAGTAGAGAATCTGGAAATGATTGTTTATCTTAGAAAGCCCTAGGGCAAGGACATTAGGATAATGTTGCCCTTGTCCTTTATTCAGGATTTCCATTGAAATCTGTTGACATATTCATCTTGTTGAAAATTGTTTTCTTCTGAAAATCTCCCATTATATGACATGCTGTGTCTCCTGGGCCCCAGAATCTCACAGGGTGGACCCAGGCTGGGACAGAGGTTGGGAGGCTCATAGAATTTCCATCTTAGGCAGTACTGCTCTAGTAAAAAGTGCTCCCAGGATCTGAAAGGCGTTCCTGGCAGGCCTGCAGAATGGATAGAATACAAGGGGATTGTAGCCTCTGAGGTTGAGAAACATGTCGACCCTGTCTCTTGGGTTCTGTTGCTCCAGGATTCCCAGGCGATCTTTGAGGGTTGAGCTCCTGGTCTGATGGCTCTTTAAGAACATAATAGCTTGGGTCCTCTAGCTGAAAAGTCATTGTTGGCATTTTTTTTTTTTTTTTTTTTTTTTTT